>NC_143161.1:9849679-10131362 GCF_041381405.1 Jatropha curcas
AAGAAACTTCTTCTAGCCAAAACTCACACTTACTGAGCTTAGCATACAGCTGTTTATCTCTCAATGTCTGAAGTACAATCTGCAATTGCTTATCATGTTCTGCCCTATCTCTGGAGTAGACCAAAATGTCATCTATAAACACCACCACAAACTGATCCAGGTATGAATGAAATACGCGGTTCATGAGATCCATGAAAACCGCCGGTGCATTTGTGAGACCGAATGGCATGACTAAAAATTCATAGTGACCATATCGGGTCCTGAATGCAGTCTTAGCGATATCTTCTTCCTTTATCCGCACCTGATGGTACCCCGACCTGAGGTCGATTTTAGAAAACATACCTGCACCCTTTAGTTGATCAAACAAATCATCAATGCGAGGCAATGGATACTTATTCTTGATCGTCAGCTTATTCAGCTGTCTGTAATCGATGCACAATCTGAATGATCCATCTTTCTTCTTAACAAATAATACCGGTGCTCCCCAAGGTGATACACTGGGTCTGATAAAGCCTTTGTCTAATAACTCCTGCAGCTGAATCTTTAACTCTTTTAACTCTGCTGGTGCCATTCTGTAAGGGGCAATTGATACTGGTGCTGCTCCAGGATAGACATCTATGGTAAACTCCACTTCCCTTCTTGGGGGTAACCCTGGTAACTCATCTGGAAACACATCTGGATAATCACATACTGTTGGTATATCTTCCACTTTCAACTTTTCTTTCTCTATTTGTAATGCACATACCAAGTATGCTTCACAACCCTTCTGAATTAATCTCTTTGCTGCCATGGCTGATATCACATTACTCAAAAAATCTCGCCGCTTCCCAACTACTGTAATCTCTTTCCCTGCTGGTGTAGATAATGTCACCCTTTTTTTGCACAATCAACTAGAGCATTATGTCTAGATAGCCAATCCATGCCCAGAATAACATCAAATTCTCTAAATGGCAACTCCATAAGATCTCCTGGAAACGCCTTTCCATGAATAACAATTGGACAGTCTTTGATCACTGTATGAGTTGTTACTACATCTCCTAATGGATTAGTAACCAACATACCCTGACCCACATGTGCAATCGCTAACCCTTTAACCCAAGGTTTAGGTACACTAATGTATGAATGAGATGAGCCAGGATCAATCAAAGCATAAACTACATGCTCAAATAAAGAAAACTCACCAACTATAACATCTGGAGCTTCCTCCTCTTCTCTGGCTCGCATAGCATAAACCCTGGCTGGACCCCTAGTCTCAGGCCTGTCCACAGTCTCTGACTGCTGTCTCTGCACTCCAGAGGGCTCACCTCTACCTCTACCTGCTATGAACTGGGTAGGAACTCTTGCCTTCTTCGGACAGTCTTTCTTCTGATGGTCTGATGCTCCGCATGTCCAACATTTACCGGTCACCAACCAACAATCTCCACCATGTCGTCTACCACAATGCTCACAAGGTGGATATGGATAACCGGCTGACTCTGCACCTCTACCGGTGCCTCTACCAGTTCCTCTGCCTGAACCTCGAATACCACCGGCAGAACTAGCCACAACTGATGCTGCTGGTGCATGAACACCCCTAGCTATGCCTTGGCTAAAAGAAGGTCTAGAACCAGCTGAACTACTAGCACCTCTGAATCTCTTGCTTTCCGGCTGATAGGTACTCGGTGCACTCTGAGTCTGGTCTCTTCTCTGTTGAGACCGCTGGCGTCTAGTACGCTGATTAGCCTGAATTCGCTCTATCTCCTGAGCTGCCTCTACCAAGGCTGAGAATTCTCTGAATCTGGAAGCTACCACTCCCATCTGAATCTCATCATTTAGGCCTTCTTGAAATTTCTTACACCTCTCGCCCTCTGTAGACACTATCTGCTTACCATACCTGCTAAGTCGAGTGAATTCTCTTTCGTATTCAGCTACAGACATTCTGTTCTGTCGCAGGTATAAGAATTCTTTCCTTCTCGCATCTAGGTAAGCCTCGGTAATGAACTTCTTCTTGAATTCATCCAAGAAGAATTGCCAAGTACGCTGATCTGCTGTCACTCTCTGTTGGACAGTGGTCCACCATGTATATGCCTCCTCTATCAGCAATGAAGTGGCACAAACCAACTTGTCTTCTGCTGTACACTGCAATTGTTCTAGGACTCTCGATGTCCCATCTAACCAATACTCAGCAAGCTCTGGGCTATCATCTTTACTAGCTTTAAATTCCTTTGCACCATATTTTCTAAGCTTCTCCAGTGGGGGCTTTCTCTCTCTTTCTACTATTACGGGTGCTTGAGGCATCACTCCTGCAATTTGTCTAAAAGTGTCTGCAAGTTGCTTTAACAGCACCTCTTGACCTAGTGCTCTTGAAGCCTCACCCTCCACTGTTCTAGCTTGACCTGGTGCTGCTGGAGCCTCACCCTCCACTGCTCTGGAGGCGTGTGACTCACTTTCACCTTCCTGAGACATCCTCCTAAAATAATAACAACTGCTTAGTTCATCAGGGTAGTCATGGCATGTACATATACTGACTTATGCATGCAAGCCCGGGGAAATTAAACCTAGGGCTCTAATACCAAAATTTGTAACACCCCTTCCCGGTCCACCCGTTAACCCGAATGAACCGAGTCGAGATATTACAAAACTGGATGACTGTATGATCTGGCATGCTGCGATCAATATGAATATAATAACATGCTGGTACTGTTTCCAAAAATAATGTAATTTATATTTACAAAACATGATACAAGTTTACAAAATGAAATGGGCCCAACTGTGTGCCCTGTACATGCCATAAAAAGAAAAACAAAATGAGTTTCTACCCTGAAGACCGAGTCTTCTACAGATGAACTGTAGCAGTTGTACGCGGACTCTCTATGGACCAGTCTCAAAACCTGCGAGTTAAACAGGTAACTCGCTGAGCTATACAAGCCCAGTGGATATCTCAACATATCAAGTAACAATTAAATGCATACATGAGTACAAAGAGCCACGTAACAACCATGTAATCACACATATCATCATACTTTCATTTTATCTGAATGATCTTTCTTGTTGTGTATTATACTGTATAATTCATTAAATATTAGTCACAATATCTGTATGGCTCCATAAGGTTATAGTGAAACCGAAGTGATAAGATAAACTGTATGAATACTGTAGGCTATAGGCCCCGAACCGGATTCGCCTATGCCACTGTATGACCTAGTGAGATACTGTCCGCTTTGGTGCCCCTAACCGGATTTGCACCGCACGGTTTAATCATATCCACTCAACGGCCTGTAGCCGGAGTTCCAAACTGTATGGGGCGCAGATCTGCTATCCTATGTCGCGACATAGCCTTATCTACATGGTTTCTACCTAACCTCAATGGAGCTTAAGATTAGCATGTCAACAATGTAACACAATAGCACATAAATGGTTTCACAACGTCATCGTTCATCATATTGATTTGATTTCACATCATATGAATGCTTGTATGTTGTTTCTAATCCATGTTCTTATGTTGTATTTTTGTTGTAAAATGATTGGATGCATGCATGTTGAGCAAAGGAATGTGATTACATAGCAAATGAAAGGCAAAAGAGTGTCACAGCACAAGTCGCGACCGAGTATGTGAAAGTCGCGAGCGCGACTTGTGCATCCTGAGAGTCAGTGTGTTTCTGGCTGAAGTCGCGACCGCGCAGCACAAGTCGCGAGCGCGAGATGAAGTCGCGAGCGCGCTTGTGCGATTCGCGAGCGTGAGATGCGCACACTGAGAGTCAGAGAGCTTCTGGCCAAAGTCGCGACCAGCGCATGTGAAAGTCGCGAGCGCGAGTTGTGCCATTTGAGAGTCAGAGAGCTACCTGACTCAAGTCGCGAGCGCGCAATAGGAAATCGCGAGCGCGACTTGCTTTCCAGTATGCGCGAGCGCGCGACGTGATTCCTGTGCAGTCTGTGTTCTTTTGGCCATAA
Source organism: Jatropha curcas (assembly GCF_041381405.1). NCBI lineage: Eukaryota > Viridiplantae > Streptophyta > Magnoliopsida > Malpighiales > Euphorbiaceae > Jatropha > Jatropha curcas. Next base: position 9,853,610 of record NC_143161.1, read on the forward strand.
CTCTCAATAGCTAACTCCAAATTGAATGATTCAAAAGCCCATGTAAAGCTAACACAGAAAGGAACAAATAACTCTTCTATGACAATTCCTAATTCCATCATTATATGGGTTCAAAATCAAGATGAAGTTGCTGGTAACATTTCCAGCAAACTCTGTTTCCGCTTCATATGTTCATCCCCTGTTTTCACATCATTTCCAGTACTTCCACCCAACAACAAGCAACATATCATCTCATTGGCAACACACCACACAATTTACATGCAAAGAAAATAGTAGACAACATGAGATATCAAACCTTGACGTCAAAAGGCTTGACCTCTGTTTTAGCTTCTCTTTTCTGCAACTTTGGAACTTTCTTCTCCTATACACAAGAATTCTCATAACTCATCTCCACTACAACTAAATTAAATAGAAAATAACATCACACTTCAAGGAATTCTACTTACTTGGAGGTGACTTAGTGCTTAACGTGCATGAAACTTGCAAGGAAACGGGAGGGAAAGTAAGAAGAGAATATGAAAATGGGAAAGTGAGCTGATAAGAACGGGTAGTCTCTAGAAGAAATGACTTGGCTGTGTAACATATCTACTTGGTACCTCAAGTGTACAAAGACACAACTTAATACCCCACACTGTATGTTTGGCTGCAAACAAGGCCTAAACTTTTTCATGCAAATAAGTCCACTTATCATCTCATGCTACCCCAACCGGGTTTGGTTCAACCCAACTCACCCTTCCTCTATGAAATGACTCAACTCAACGCACTAGGATGTTACAATTCTCCCCTCCTAAATAAAAACTTCGTCCCGAAGTTTACCTGTTGTAAACAAATGCGGATATTGTTGTCGCATGGTGTCTTCTGATTCCCAAGTTGCTTCTTCTGTCTTATGATTCCTCCAAAGAACTTTCACCAATGCTATTTTCTTGTTCCGCAATTCTTTAGTTTCTCTGGCTAGGATCTGAACTGGTTCTTCTTCATACGTGAGATCCGGCTGAATTTCAATCTCGTCTGCTGATAACACATGTGAGGGGTCTGATCTGTATCTTCTCAACATGGATACATGAAATACATTATGGATTCGATCTAAGGTTGGAGGTAATGCTAGGCGATAGGCTAATGGTCCTACGCGTTCAACAATCTCGTATGGACCAATGAACCTAGGACTTAGCTTACCCTTTTGTCCAAACCTTAGGATCTTCTTCCATGGTGAAACCTTCAAAAATACTTTATCCCCAACTGAATACTCAATGTCTTTTCTCTTTAAATCCGCATAGGATTTCTGTCGATCACTTGCTTCCTTCAGCCGTCTTCTGATGATTTCTACTTTCTCTTCTGTGTCTCTCACCAAATCTGGACCCAAAATCTTCTTCTCACTAAGTTCTGTCCAACATACAGGTGTTCTGCATCTTCTACCATACAATGCTTCATAGGGTGCCATCTTGATGCTCGCTTGATAGCTGTTATTGTAGGCAAACTCCATGAGAGATACATATTTGTCCCAACTGCCTTCAAACTCTATAACACATGATCTCAACATGTCTTCCAGGATTTGAATCACTCTCTCTGATTGCCCATCTGTCTGCGGATGAAATGCAGTGCTGAAATGCAGTTTCGTTCCTAATGCCTCTTGAAGTTTACCCCAGAACTTCGATGTAAACCTTGGATCACGATCAGAGATAATGGATGATGGAACTCCATGTAGTCGAACTATCTCACTAACATAAATTTCTGCTAACTTGTCCAGAGAATAGTCCGTCTTGACTGGTAGAAAGTGAGCTGACTTGGTTAATCTGTCCACAATTACCCATACTGCATCATGCTTCCGCTGTGTCTGAGGTAAGCCAGTAACAAAGTCCATCGTGATCTGATCCCATTTCCATGTTGGCACTATTATGGGATGAAGTAACCCGGATGGCAGTTGATGTTCTGCTTTTACTTGTTGACATGTTAAACATCTTGTTACAACATCTCCGATGTCTCTCTTTATGCCCGGCCACCAGTAGCCTTTCTTCAAATCTTGATACATCTTGGTGCTACCTGGATGCATTGTATATGGACTGTTATGAGCTTCATGCAGAATCTTTTGTCTGACCTCCCCTGTCTGTGGTACAACAATTCTATCTGCATAAAACAAAACTCCATTGCTATCCAATCTAAATTTCCCACCATGATCTGCCTGGACTTGTTTAACCCACAGGGCTATTTGTGCATCTTTCTTCTGTGCTTCTGCAACTTCCTGAAGCCAAGATGGTTGTACTTGCATCTGTGCGAGAATAGCTCCTTGCTGTTGTAACTCCATGCTGGTTCTCATTAAGCTCAAAGCATACAAGGATTTCCGGCTAAGGGCATCAGCTACTACATTAGCCTTGCCCGGATGATAATTAATGACATAATCATAATTAGCCAGAATTTGCATCCACTTCCGTTGTCTTGAATTCAAGTCCTTCTGTGTTGGTAAGTACTTTAAACTCTGATGATCTGTGTAAATGTAACACTTTTCACCATACAGATAATGCCGCCATACTTTGAATGCTAGAACAATGGCTGCTAGTTCTAAATCATGGGTTGGATAATTCAACTCATGTGGTTTCAATTGTCTGGAGACATAGGCGACCACTTTCTTATCTTGCATGAGCACACATCCTAACCCAGTATGAGAGGCATCACTGTAAATCTCAAAGTCTTGACCTGACACTGGCTGAGTTAACACTGGTGCTTCAGTCAACATTCTCTTCAAAGTGTCAAAACTCTGCTGACATCTATTATCCCAATGGAATACAACCTCTTTCTTCAATAATCTTGTTAAAGGTGATGCAATGATGGAGAATCCCTTTACAAACCTTCTGTAATAACCGGCTAAACCCAGAAAACTTCGAACTTCTGTGACATTCCTGGGTGGTCTCCAATCAACAATAGCCTCAATCTTCTTAGGATCCACTCTAATACCCTCTGATGACACCACATGTCCTAAGAAAGAAACTTCTTCTAGCCAAAACTCACACTTACTGAGCTTAGCATACAGCTGTTTATCTCTCAATGTCTGAAGTACAATCCGTAAATGCTTATCATGTTCTGCCCTGTCTCTGGAGTAGACCAAAATGTCATCTATAAACACCACCACAAACTGATCCAGGTATGAATGAAACACGCGGTTCATAAGATCCATGAAAACCGCTGGTGCATTTGTGAGACCGAATGGCATTACTAAAAATTCATAGTGACCATATCGGGTCCTGAATGCAGTCTTAGCGATATCTTCTTCCTTTATCCGCACCTGATGGTACCCCGACCTGAGGTCGATTTTAGAAAACATACCTGCACCCTTTAATTGATCAAACAAATCATCAATGCGAGGTAATGGATACTTATTCTTGATTGTCAGTTTGTTCAACTGTCTGTAGTCAATGCACAATCTGAATGATCCATCTTTCTTCTTTACAAATAAAACCAGTGCTCCCCAAGGTGATACACTGGGTCTGATAAAGCCTTTGTCTAATAACTCCTGCAGCTGAATCTTTAACTCTTTTAGCTCGGCTGGTGCCATTCTGTAAGGTGCAATAGATACTGGTGCTGCTCCAGGATAGACATCTATGGTAAACTCTACTTCCCTTCTTGGTGGTAACCCTGGTAACTCATCTGGAAATACATATGGATAATCACACACTGTTGGTATGTCTTCCACTTTCAACTTTTCTTTCTCTATTTGTAACGCACATACCAAGTATGCTTCACAACCCTTCTGAATTAATCTCTTTGCTGCCATGGCTGATATCACATTACTCAAAAACTCTCGCCGCTTCCCGACTACTGTAATCTCTTCCCCTGCTGGTGTAGATAACGTCACCCTTTTCTTTGCACAATCAACTAGAGCATTATGTCTAGATAGCCAATCCATGCCCAGAATAACATCAAATTCTCTAAATGGCAACTCCATAAGATCTCCTGGAAATTCCTTTCCATGAATAACAATTGGACAGTCTTTGATCACTGTATGAGTTGTTACTACATCTCCTAATGGATTGGTAACCAACATACCCTGACCCACATGTGCAACCGCTAACCCTTTAACCCAAGGTTTAGGTACACTAATGTATGAATGAGATGAGCCAGGATCAATCAAAGCATAAACTACATGCTCAAATAAAGAAAACTCACCAACTATAACATCTGGGGCTTCCTCCTCTTCTCTGGCTCGCATAGCATAAACCCTGGCTGGACCCCTAGTATCGGGTCTGTCCACAGTCTCTGATTGCTATCTCTGCACTCCGAAAGGCTCACCTCTACCTCTACCTGCTATGAACTGGGTAGGAACTCTTGCCTTCCTCGGACAGTCTTTCTTTTGATGGTCTGATGCTCCGCATGTCCAACATTTACCGGCCACCAACCAACAATCTCCACCATGTCGTCTACCACAATGCTCACAAGGTGGATACGGATAACCGGCTGACTCTGCACCTCTACCGGTGCCTCTACCAGTTCCTCTGCCTGAACCTCGAATACCACCGGCAGAACTAGCCACAACTGATGCTGCTGGTGCATGAACACCCCTAGCTATGCCTTGGGTAAAAGAAGGTCTAGAACCAGCTGAACTACTAGCACCTCTGAATCTCTTGCTTTCCGGCTGATAGGTACTCGGTGTACTCGGAGTCTGATCTCTTCTTTGCTGAGACCGCTGGCGTCTAGTACGCTGATTGGCCTGTATTCGCTCTATCTCTTGAGCTGCCTCTACCAAGGCTGAGAATTCTCTGAATCTGGAAGCTACCACTCCCATCTGAATCTCATCATTCAAGCCTTCTTGAAACTTCTTACACCTTTCGGCTTCTGTAGCCACTATCTGCTTACCATACCTGCTGAGTCTAGTAAATTCTCTTTCGTATTCAGCTACAGACATTCTGTTCTGTCGCAGGTATAAGAATTCTTTCCTTCTCGCATCTAGGTAAGCCTCGGTAATGAACTTCTTCTTGAATTTATCCAAGAAGAATTGCCAAGTACGCTGATCTGCTGTTACTCTCTGTTGCACAGTGGTCCACCATGTATATGCCTCCTCTATCAGCAATGAAGTGGCACAAACCAACTTGTCTTCTGCTGTACACTGCAATTGTTCTATGACTCTCGATGTCCCATCTAACCAATACTCAGCTACTTCGGGACTATCATCTTTACTAGCTTTAAATTCCTTTGCACCATATTTTCTAAGCTTCTCCAGTGGGGGCTTTCTCTCTCTTTCTACTATTACGGGTGCTTGAGGCATCACTCCTGCAATTTGTCTAAAAGTGTCTGCAAGTTGTTTTAACAGCACCTCTTGACCTAGTGCTCTTGAAGCCTCACCCTCCACTGTTCTAGCTTGACCTGGTGCTGCGGGAGCCTCACCCTCCACTGCTCTGGAGGCGTGTGACTCACTTTCACCTTCCTGAGACATCCTCCTAAAATAATAACAACTGCTTAGTTCATCAGGGTAGTCATGGCATGTACATATACTGACTTATGCATTCAAGCCCGGGGAAATTAAACCTAGGGCTCTGATACCAAAATTTGTAACACCCCTTCCCGGTCCACCCGTAAACCCGAATGAACCGAGTCGAGATGTTACAAAACTGGATGACTGTATGATCTGGCATGCTGCTATCATAATGAATGTATATTTATAATACAAAAGCTGTTTACATTAATACTGTACTGAATATATATATAACATGATACGAGTGTACAAAATGGAATGGGCCCAACTGTGTGCCCTGTACATGCCATGGAAGGAAGAAACAAAAATACACATCAAAATGAGAAGCTACCCTGAAGACTGAGTCTTCTACAGATGAACTGTTGCAGTTGTAAGCTGACGCTCTCTAGACCAGTCTCAAAAACCTGCGAGTTAAACAGGTAACTCGCTGAGCTATACAAGCCCAGTGGATATCTCAACAAATAAAGAAACAATTAAACACATACATATATAGAAAGAACCATGGAAACATATATGGCACATATAAGCTCACACATTATGATACTTTCATGATATCTTGATTATCTTTTGTACTGTTTATAATCCTGTATAATTCATGAAATGTTATGTCAAGATATCTGAATGGCTCCATAAGGTTATAGTGAAACCGAAGTGATAAGATAAACTGTATGAAACTGGGTGAAACTGTATGCTATAGGCCCCGAACCGGATTCGCCTATGCCAATATTGTCCGTTTTGGTGCCCCTAACCGGATTTGCACCGCACGGTTTAATCATATCCACTCAACGGCCTGTAGCCGGAGTTCCAAACTGTATGGGGCGCAGATCTGCTATTCTATGTCGCGACATAGCCTTATCTACATGGTTTCTACCTAACCTCAATGGAGCTTAAGATTAGCATGTCAACAATGTAACACAATAGCACATAAATGGTTTCACAACGTCATCGTTCATCATATTGATTTGATTTCACATCATATGAATGCTTGTATGTTGTTTTAATCCATGTTCTTATGTTGTATTTTTGTTGTAAAATGATTGAATGCATGCATGTTGAGCAAAGGAATGTGATTACATAGCAAATGAAAGGCAAAAGAGTGTCACAGCACAAGTCGCGACTGCGTATGTGAAAGTCGCGAGCGCGACTTGTGCATCCTGAGAGTCAGTGTGTTTCTGGCTGAAGTCGCGACCGCGCAGCACAAGTCGCGAGCGCGAGATGAAGTCGCGAGCGCGCTTGTGTGATTCGCGAGCGCGAGATGCGCACACTGAGAGTCAGAGAGCTTCTGGCCAAAGTCGCGACCGCGCATGTGATCCTCGCGAGCGCGAGTTGTGCAATTGAGAGTCAGAGAGCTACCTGACTCAAGTCGCGAGCGCGCAATAGGAAATCGCGAGCGCGACTTGCTTTCCAGTATGCGCGAGCGCGCGACGTGATTCTGTGCAGTCTGTGTTCTTTTGGCCATAACTCTCAATAGCTAACTCCAAATTGAATGATTCAAACGCCCATGTAAAGCTAACACAGAAAGGAACAAATAACTCTTCTATGACAATTCCTAATTCCATCATTATATGGGTTCAAAATCAAGATGAAGTTGCTGGTAACATTTCCAGCAAACTCTGTTTCCGCTTCATATGTTCATCCCCTGTTTTCACATCATTTCCAGTACTTCCACCCAACAACAAGCAACATATCATCTCATGAGCAACACTCCACACAATTTTTCATGCAAAGAACATGGGAAATAACAAGAGATATCAAACCTGTCTTGCCACAAAGCTGGGGCTCTGTTTTAACTTCTCTTTTCTGCAACTTTGGAACTTTCTTCTCCTATACACAAGAATTCTCATAACTCATCTCCACTACAACTAAATTAAATAGAAAATAACATCACACTTCAAGGAATTCTACTTACTTAGAGGTGACTTAGTGCTTAACGTGCATGAAACTTGCAAGGAAACGGGAGGGAAAGTAAGAAGAGAATATGAAAATGGGAAAGTGAGCTGATAAGAACGGGTAGTCTCTAGAAGAAATGACTTGGCTGTGTAACATATCTACTTGGTACCTCAAGTGTACAAAGACACAACTTAATACCCCACACTGTATGTTTGGCTGCAAACAAGGCCTAAACTTTTTCATGCAAATAAGTCCACTTATCATCCATTCTACCCCAACCAGGTTTGGTTCAACCCGACTCAACTCAAGAGGATGTTACAGTTCTCCCCTTCTAAATAAAAACTTCGTCCCGAAGTTTACCTGTTGTAAACAAATGTGGATATTGTTGTCGCATGGTGTCTTCTGATTCCCAAGTTGCTTCTTCTGTCTTATGATTCCTCCAAAGAACTTTCACCAATGCTATTTTCTTGTTCCGCAATTCTTTAGTTTCTTTGGCTAGGATCTGAACTGGTTCTTCTTCATACGTGAGATCCGGCTGAATTTCAATCTCGTCTGCTGATAACACATGTGAGGGGTCTGATCTGTATCTTCTCAACATGGATACATGAAATACATTATGGATTCGATCTAAGGTTGGAGGTAATGCTAGGCGATAGGCTAATGGTCCTACGCGTTCAACAATCTCGTATGGACCAATGAACCTAGGACTTAGCTTACCCTTTTGTCCAAACCTTAGGATCTTCTTCCATGGTGAAACCTTCAAAAATACTTTATCCCCAACTGAATACTCAATGTCTTTTCTCTTTAAATCCGCATAGGATTTCTGTCGATCACTTGCTTCCTTCAGCCGTCTTCTGATGATTTCTACTTTCTCTTCTGTGTCTCTCACCAAATCTGGACCCAAAATCTTCTTCTCACTAAGTTCTGTCCAACATACAGGTGTTCTGCATCTTCTACCATACAATGCTTCATAGGGTGCCATCTTGATGCTCGCTTGATAGCTGTTATTGTAGGCAAACTCCATGAGAGATACATATTTGTCCCAACTGCCTTCAAATTCATAACACATGATCTCAACATGTCTTCCAGGATTTGAATTACTCTCTTCTGACTGGCCATCTGTCTGCGGATGAAATGCAGTGCTGAAATGCAGTTTCGTTCCTAATGCCTCTTGAAGTTTACCCCAGAACTTCGATGTAAACCTTGGATCACGATCAGAGATAATGGATGATGGAACTCCATGTAGTCGAACTATCTCACTAACATAAATTTCTGCTAACTTGTCCGAGAGAATAGTCCGTCTTGACTGGTAGAAAGTGAGCTGACTTGGTTAATCTGTCCACAATTACCCATACTGCATCATGCTTCCGCTGTGTCTGAGGTAAGCCAGTAACAAATCCATCGTGATCTGATCCCATTTCCATGTTGGCACTGTTATTGGATGAAGTAACCCGGATGGCAGTTGATGTTCTGCTTTACTTGTTGACATGTTAAACATCTTGTTACAACATCTCCGATGTCTCTCTTATGCCTGGCCACCAGTAGCCTTTCTTCAAATCTTGATACATCTTGGTGCTGCCTGGATGCATTGTATATGGACTGTTATGAGCTTCATGCAGAATCTTTTGTCTGACCTCCCCTGTCTGTGGTACAACAATTCTATCTGCATAAAACAAAACTCCATGGCTATCCAATCTAAATTTCCCATCATGATCTGCCTGGACCTTGTTTAACCCATAGGGCTATTTGTGCATCTTTCTTCTGTGCTTCTGCAACTTCCTGAAGCCAAGATGGTTGTACTTGCATCTGTGCGAGAATAGCTCCTTGCTGTTGTAACTCCATGCTGATTCTCATTAAGCTCAAAGCATACAAGGATTTCCGGCTAAGGGCATCCGCTACCACATTAGCCTTGCCCGGATGATAATTAATGACATAATCATAATTAGCCAGAATTTGCATCCACTTTCCGTTGTCTTGAATTCAAGTCCTTCTGTGTTGGTAAATACTTTAAACTCTGATGATCTGTGTAAATGTAACACTTTTCACCATACAGGTAATGCCGCCATACTTTAATGCTAGAACAATGGCTGCTAGTTCTAAATCATGGGTTGGATAATTCAACTCATGTGGCTTTCAATTGTCCTGGATACATAGGCTACCACTTTCTCTATCTTGCATGAGCACACATCCTAACCCAGTATGAGAGGCATCACTGTAAATCTCAAAGTCTTGACCTGACACTGGCTGAGTTAACACTGGTGCTTCATCAAACGTTCTCTTCAAAGTGTCAAAACTCTGCTGACATCTATTATCCCAATGGAATACAACCTCTTTCTTCAATAATCTTGTTAAAGGTGATGCAATGATGGAGATCCCTTTACAAACCTTCTGTAATAACCGGCTAAACCCAGAAAACTTCGAACTTCTGTGACATTCTGGGTGGTCTCCAATCAACAATAGCTTCAATCTTCTTAGGATCCACTCTGATACCCTCCGATGACACCACATGTCCTAAGAAAGAAACTTCTTCTAGCCAAAACTCACACTTACTGAGCTTAGCATACAGCTGTTTATCTCTCAATGTCTGAAGTACAATCCTGCAATGCTTATCATGTTCTGCCCTGTCTCTGGAGTAGACCAAAATGTCATCTATAAACACCACCACAAACTGATCCAGGTATGAATGAAATACGCGGTTCATAGATCCATGAAAACCGCCGGTGCATTTGTGAGACCGAATGGCATGACTAAAAATTCATAGTGACCATATCGGGTCCTGAATGCAGTCTTAGCGATATCTTCTTCCTTATCCGCACCTGATGGTACCCCGACCTGAGGTCGATTTTAGAAAACATACCTGCACCCTTTAGTTGATCAAACAAATCATCAATGCGAGGCAATGGATACTTATTCTTGATTCGTCAGCTTATTCAGCTGTCTGTAATCGATGCACAATCTGAATGATCCATCTTTCTTCTTACAAATAATAACCGGTGCTCCCCAAGGTGATACACTGGGTCCTGATAAAGCCTTTGTCTAATAACTCCTGCAGCTGAATCTTTAACTCTTTTAACTCTGCTGGTGCCATTCTGTAAGGGGCAATAGATACTGGTGCTGCTCCGGATAGACATCTATGGTAACTCCACTTCCCTTCTTGGGGGTAACCCTGGTAACTCATCTGGAAATACATCTGGATAATCACACACTGTTGGTATATCTTCCACTTTCAACTTTTCTTCTCTATTGTAATGCACATACCAAGTATGTCTACAACCCTTCTGAATTAATCTCTTTGCTGCCATGGACTGATATCACATTACTCAAAAAATCTCGCCGCTTCCAACTACTGTAATCTCTTTCCCTGCTGGTGTAGATAACGTCACCTTTTTTTTGCACAATCAACTAGAGCATTATGTCTAGATAGCCAATCCATGCCCAGAATAACATCAAATTCTCTAAATGGCAACTCCTAAGATCTCCTGGAAACGCCTTTCCATGAATAACAATTGGACAGTCTTTGATCACTGTATGAGTTGTTACTACTCTCCTAATGATTAGTAACCAACATACCCTGACCCACATGTGCAATCCGCTAACCCTTTAACCAGGTTTAGGTACACTAATGTATGAATGAGATGAGCCAGGATCAATCAAAGCATAAACTACATGCTCAAATCAAGAAACTCACCAACTATAACATCTGGGCTTCCTCCTCTTCTCTGGCTGCATAGCATAAACCCTGGCTGGACCCCTAGTCTCAGGCCTGTCCACAGTCTCTGACTGCTGTCTCTGCACTCCAGAGGGCTCACCTCTACCTCTACCTGCTATGAACTGGGTAGGAACTCTTGCCTTCTTCGGACAGTCTTTCTCTGATGGTCTGATGCTCCGCATGTCCAACATTTACCGGTCACCAACCAACAATCTCCACCATGTCGTCTACCACAATGCTCACAAGGTGGATATGGATAACCGGCTGACTCTGCACCTCTACCGGTGCCTCTACCAGTTCCTCTGGCCTGAACCTCGAATACCACCGGCAGAACTAGCCACAACTGATGCTGCTGGTGCATGAACAACCCCTAGCTATGCCTTGGCTAAAAGAAGGTCTAGAACCAGCTGAACTACTAGCACCTCTGAATCTCTTGCTTTTCCGCTGATAGGTACTCGGTGCACTCTGAGTCTGGTCTCTTCTCTGTTGAGACCGCTGGCGTCTAGTACGCTGATTAGCCTGAATTCGCTCTATCTCCCTGAGCTGCCTCTACCAAGGCTGAGATTCTCTGAATCTGGAAGCTACCACTCCCATCTGAATCTCATCATTAGGCCTTCTTGAAATTCTTACACCTTCGCCCTCTGTAGACAACTATCTGCTTACCATACCTGCTAAGTCGAGTGAATTCTCTTTCGTATTCAGCTACAGACATTCTGTTCTGTCGCAGGTATAAGAATCTTTCCTTCTCGCATCTAGGTAAGCCTCGTAATGAACTTCTTCTTGAATTCATCCAAGAAGAATTGCCAAGTACGCTGATCTGCTGTCACTCTCTGTTGGACAGTGGTCCACCATGTATATGCCTCCTCTATCAGCAATGAAGTGGCACAAACCAACTTGTCTTCTGCTGTACACTGCAATTGTTCTAGGACTCTCGATGTCCCATCTAACCAATACTCAGCAAGCTCTGGGCTATCATCTTTACTAGCTTTAAATTCCTTTGCACCATATTTTCTAAGCTTCTCCAGTGGGGGCTTTCTCTCTCTTTCTACTAGTACGGGTGCTTGAGGCATCACTCCTGCAATTTGTCTAAAAGTGGTCTGCAAGTTGCTTTAAACAGCACCTCTTGACCTAGTGCTCTTGAAGCCTCACCCCTCCACTGTTCTAGCGGACCTGGTGCCTGCGGAGCCTCACCTCCACTGCTCTGGAGGCGTGTGACTCACTTTCACCTTCCTGAGACATCCTCCTAAAATAATACAACTGCTTAGTGTTCATCAGGGGTAGTCATGGCATGTACATATACTGACTTATGCATGCAAGCCCGGGAAATTAAACCTAGGGCTCTAATACCAAAATTTGTACACCCCTTCCCCGGTCCACCCGTTAACCCGAATGAACCGAGTCGAGATTTACAAAACTGGATGACTGTATGATCTGGCATGCTGCGATCAATATGAATATAATACATGCTGGTACTGTTTCCAAAAATATGTAATTTATATTTACAAAACATGATACAAGTTTACAAAATGAAATGGGCCAACTGTGTGCCCTGTTACATGCCATAAAAAGAAAAACAAAATGAGTTTCTACCCTGAAGACCGAGTCTTCTACAGATGAACTGTAGCAGTTGTACGCGGACTCTCTATGGACCAGTCTTCAAAACCTGCGAGTTAAACAGGTAACTCGCTGAGCTATACAAGCCCAGTGGATATCTCAACATATCAAGTAACAATTAAATGCATACATGAGTACAAAGAGCCACGTAACAACCATGTAATCACACATATCATCATACTTTCATTTTATCTGAATGATCTTTCTTGTTGTGTATTATACTGTATAATTCATTAAATATTAGTCACAATATCTGTATGGCTCCATAAGGTTATAGTGAAACCGAAGTGATAAGATAAACTGTATGAATACTGTAGGCTATAGGCCCCGAACCGGATTCGCCTATGCCACTGTATGACCTAGTGAGGATACTGTCCGCTTTGGTGCCCCTAACCGGATTTGCACCGCACGGTTTAATCATATCCACTCAACGGCCTGTAGCACGGAGTTCCAAACTGTATGGGGCGCAGATCTGCTATCCTATGTCGCGACATAGCCTTATCTACATGGTTTCTACCTAACCTCAATGGAGCTTAAGATAGCATGTCAACAATGTAACACAATAGCACATAAATGGTTTCACAACGTCATCGTTCATCATATTGATTTGATTTCACATCATATGAATGCTTGTATGTTGTTTAATCCATGTTCTTATGTTGTATTTTTGTTGTAAAATGATTGGATGCATGCATGTTGAGCAAAGGAATGTGATTACATAGCAAATGAAAGGCAAAAGAGTGTCACAGCACAAGTCGCGACCGAGTATGTGAAGTCGCGAGCGCGACTTGTGCATCTGAGAGTCAGTGTGTTTCTGGCTGAAGTCGCGACCGCGCAGCACAAGTCGGCGAGCGCGAGATGAAGTCGCGAGCGCGCTTGTGCGATTCGCGAGCGCGAGATGCGCACACTGAGAGTCAGAGAGCTTCTGGCCAAAGTCGCGACCGCGCATGTGAAAGTCGCGAGCGCGAGTTGTGCCATTTGAGAGTCAGAGAGCTACCTGACTCAAGTCAGCGAGCGCGCAATAGGAAATCGCGAGCGCGACTTGCTTTCCAGTATGCGCGAGCGCGCGACGTGATTCCGTGCAGTCTGTGTTCTTTTGGCCATAACTCTCAATAGCTAACTCCAAATTGAATGATTCAAAAGCCCATGTAAAGCTAACACAGAAAGGAACAAATAACTCTTCTATGACAATTCCTAATTCCATCATTATATGGGTTCAAAATCAAGATGAAGTTGCTGGTAACATTTCCAGCAAACTCTGTTTCCGCTTCATATGTTCATCCCCTGTTTTCACATCATTTCCAGTACTTCCACCCAACAACAAGCAACATATCATCTCATTGGCAACACACCACACAATTTACATGCAAAGAAAATAGTAGACAACATGAGATATCAAACCTTGACGTCAAAAGGCTTGACCTCTGTTTTAGCTTCTCTTTTCTGCAACTTTGGAACTTTCTTCTCCTATACACAAGAATTCTCATAACTCATCTCCACTACAACTAAATTAAATAGAAAATAACATCACACTTCAAGGAATTCTACTTACTTGGAGGTGACTTAGTGCTTAACGTGCATGAAACTTGCAAGGAAACGGGAGGGAAAGTAAGAAGAGAATATGAAAATGGGAAAGTGAGCTGATAAGAACGGGTAGTCTCTAGAAGAATGACTTGGCTGTGTAACATATCTACTTGGTACCTCAAGTGTACAAAGACACAACTTAATACCCCACACTGTATGTTTGGCTGCAAACAAGGCCTAAACTTTTTCATGCAAATAAGTCCACTTATCATCTCATGCTACCCCAACCGGGTTTGGTTCAACCCAACTCACCCTTCCTCTATGAAATGACTCAACTCAACGCACTAGGATGTTACAATTTCTCCCCTCCTAAATAAAAACTTCGTCCCGAAGTTTACCTGTTGTAAACAAATGCGGATATTGTTGTCGCATGGTGTCTTCTGATTCCCAAGTTGCTTCTTCTGTCTTATGATTCCTCCAAAGAACTTTCACCAATGCTATTTTCTTGTTCCGCAATTCTTTAGTTTCTCTGGCTAGGATCTGAACTGGTTCTTCTTCATAAGTGAGATCCGGCTGAATATCAATCTCTTCCGCTGATAATACATGTGAGGGATCTGATCTGTATCTCCTTAACATTGATACATGAAAGACATTATGGATTCGATCTAAGGTTGGAGGTAATGCTAGGCGATAGGCTAATGGTCCTACGCGTTCAACAATCTCGTATGGACCAATGAACCTAGGACTTAGCTTACCCTTTTGTCCAAACCTTAGGATCTTCTTCCATGGTGAAACCTTCAAAAATACTTTATCCCCAACTGAATACTCAATGTCTTTTCTCTTTAAATCCGCATAGGATTTCTGTCGATCACTTGCTTCCTTCAGCCGTCTTCTGATGATTTCTACTTTCTCTTCTGTGTCTCTCACCAAATCTGGACCCAAAATCTTCTTCTCACTAAGTTCTGTCCAATATACAGGTGTTCTGCATCTTCTACCATACAATGCTTCATAGGGTGCCATCTTGATGCTCGCTTGATAGCTGTTGTTATAGGCGAATTCCATGAGAGATACATATTTGTCCCAACTGCCTTCAAATTCAATAACACATGATCTCAACATGTCTTCCAGGATTTGAATTACTCTTTCTGACTGGCCATCTGTCTGCGGATGAAATGCAGTGCTGAAATGCAGTTTCGTTCCTAATGCCTCTTGAAGTTTACCCCAGAACTTCGATGTAAACCTTGGATCACGATCCGAGATAATGGATGATGGAACTCCATGTAGTCGAACTATCTCACCAACATAAATTTCTGCTAACTTGTCGAGAGAATAGTCCGTCTTGACTGGTAGAAAGTGAGCTGACTTGGTTAATCTGTCCACAATCACCCATACTGCATCATGCTTCCGCTGTGTCTGAGGTAAGCCAGTAACAAAATCCATCGTGATCTGATCCCATTTCCATGTTGGCACTGTTATTGGATGAAGTAACCCGGATGGCAGTTGATGTTCTGCTTTTACTTGTTGACATGTTAAACATCTTGTTACAACATCTCCGATGTCTCTCTTCATGCCTGGCCACCAGTAGCCTTTCTTCAAATCTTGATACATCTTGGTGCTGCCTGGATGCATTGTATATGGACTGTTATGAGCTTCATGCAGAATCTTTTGTCTGACCTCCCCTGTCTGTGGTACAACAATTCTATCTGCATAAAACAAAACTCCATGGCTATCCAATCTAAATTTCCCATCATGATCTGCCTGGACTTGTTTAACCCATAGGGCTATTTGTGCATCTTTCTTCTGTGCTTCTGCAACTTCCTGAAGCCAAGATGGTTGTACTTGCATCTGTGCGAGAATAGCTCCTTGCTGTTGTAACTCCATGCTGATTCTCATTAAGCTCAAAGCATACAAGGATTTCCGGCTAAGGGCATCCGCTACCACATTAGCCTTGCCCGGATGATAATTAATGACATAATCATAATTAGCCAGAATTTGCATCCACTTCCGTTGTCTTGAATTCAAGTCCTTCTGTGTTGGTAAATACTTTAAACTCTGATGATCTGTGTAAATGTAACACTTTTCACCATACAGGTAATGCCGCCATACTTTAAATGCTAGAACAATGGCTGCTAGTTCTAAATCATGGGTTGGATAATTCAATTCATGTGGCTTCAATTGTCTGGATACATAGGCTACCACTTTCCTATCTTGCATGAGCACACATCCTAACCCAGTATGAGAGGCATCACTGTAAATCTCAAAGTCTTTACCTGACACTGGCTGAGTTAACACTGGTGCTTCAGTCAACGTTCTCTTCAAAGTGTCAAAACTCTGCTGACATCTATTATCCCAATGGAATACAACCTCTTTCTTCAATAATCTTGTTAAAGATGATGCAATGATGGAGAATCCCTTTACAAACCTTCTGTAATAACCGGCTAAACCCAGAAAACTTCGAACTTCTGTGACATTTCTGGGTGGTCTCCAATCAATAATAGCTTCAATCTTCTTAGGATCCACTCTGATACCCTCCGATGACACCACATGTCCTAAGAAAGAAACTTCTTCTAGCCAAAACTCACACTTACTGAGCTTAGCATACAGCTGTTTATCTCTCAATGTCTGAAGTACAATCTGCAATTGCTTATCATGTTCTGCCCTATCTCTGGAGTAGACCAAAATGTCATCTATAAACACCACCACAAACTGATCCAGGTATGAATGAAATACGCGGTTCATGAGATCCATGAAAACCGCCGGTGCATTTGTGAGACCGAATGGCATGACTAAAAATTCATAGTGACCATATCGGGTCCTGAATGCAGTCTTAGCGATATCTTCTTCCTTTATCCGCACCTGATGGTACCCCGACCTGAGGTCGATTTTAGAAAACATACCTGCACCCTTTAGTTGATCAAACAAATCATCAATGCGAGGCAATGGATACTTATTCTTGATCGTCAGCTTATTCAGCTGTCTGTAATCGATGCACAATCTGAATGATCCATCTTTCTTCTTAACAAATAATACCGGTGCTCCCCAAGGTGATACACTGGGTCTGATAAAGCCTTTGTCTAATAACTCCTGCAGCTGAATCTTTAACTCTTTTAACTCTGCTGGTGCCATTCTGTAAGGGGCAATTGATACTGGTGCTGCTCCAGGATAGACATCTATGGTAAACTCCACTTCCCTTCTTGGGGGTAACCCTGGTAACTCATCTGGAAACACATCTGGATAATCACATACTGTTGGTATATCTTCCACTTTCAACTTTTCTTTCTCTATTTGTAATGCACATACCAAGTATGCTTCACAACCCTTCTGAATTAATCTCTTTGCTGCCATGGCTGATATCACATTACTCAAAAAATCTCGCCGCTTCCCAACTACTGTAATCTCTTTCCCTGCTGGTGTAGATAATGTCACCCTTTTTTTTGCACAATCAACTAGAGCATTATGTCTAGATAGCCAATCCATGCCCAGAATAACATCAAATTCTCTAAATGGCAACTCCATAAGATCTCCTGGAAACGCCTTTCCATGAATAACAATTGGACAGTCTTTGATCACTGTATGAGTTGTTACTACATCTCCTAATGGATTAGTAACCAACATACCCTGACCCACATGTGCAATCGCTAACCCTTTAACCCAAGGTTTAGGTACACTAATGTATGAATGAGATGAGCCAGGATCAATCAAAGCATAAACTACATGCTCAAATAAAGAAAACTCACCAACTATAACATCTGGAGCTTCCTCCTCTTCTCTGGCTCGCATAGCATAAACCCTGGCTGGACCCCTAGTCTCAGGCCTGTCCACAGTCTCTGACTGCTGTCTCTGCACTCCAGAGGGCTCACCTCTACCTCTACCTGCTATGAACTGGGTAGGAACTCTTGCCTTCTTCGGACAGTCTTTCTTCTGATGGTCTGATGCTCCGCATGTCCAACATTTACCGGTCACCAACCAACAATCTCCACCATGTCGTCTACCACAATGCTCACAAGGTGGATATGGATAACCGGCTGACTCTGCACCTCTACCGGTGCCTCTACCAGTTCCTCTGCCTGAACCTCGAATACCACCGGCAGAACTAGCCACAACTGATGCTGCTGGTGCATGAACACCCCTAGCTATGCCTTGGCTAAAAGAAGGTCTAGAACCAGCTGAACTACTAGCACCTCTGAATCTCTTGCTTTCCGGCTGATAGGTACTCGGTGCACTCTGAGTCTGGTCTCTTCTCTGTTGAGACCGCTGGCGTCTAGTACGCTGATTAGCCTGAATTCGCTCTATCTCCTGAGCTGCCTCTACCAAGGCTGAGAATTCTCTGAATCTGGAAGCTACCACTCCCATCTGAATCTCATCATTTAGGCCTTCTTGAAATTTCTTACACCTCTCGCCCTCTGTAGACACTATCTGCTTACCATACCTGCTAAGTCGAGTGAATTCTCTTTCGTATTCAGCTACAGACATTCTGTTCTGTCGCAGGTATAAGAATTCTTTCCTTCTCGCATCTAGGTAAGCCTCGGTAATGAACTTCTTCTTGAATTCATCCAAGAAGAATTGCCAAGTACGCTGATCTGCTGTCACTCTCTGTTGGACAGTGGTCCACCATGTATATGCCTCCTCTATCAGCAATGAAGTGGCACAAACCAACTTGTCTTCTGCTGTACACTGCAATTGTTCTAGGACTCTCGATGTCCCATCTAACCAATACTCAGCAAGCTCTGGGCTATCATCTTTACTAGCTTTAAATTCCTTTGCACCATATTTTCTAAGCTTCTCCAGTGGGGGCTTTCTCTCTCTTTCTACTATTACGGGTGCTTGAGGCATCACTCCTGCAATTTGTCTAAAAGTGTCTGCAAGTTGCTTTAACAGCACCTCTTGACCTAGTGCTCTTGAAGCCTCACCCTCCACTGTTCTAGCTTGACCTGGTGCTGCTGGAGCCTCACCCTCCACTGCTCTGGAGGCGTGTGACTCACTTTCACCTTCCTGAGACATCCTCCTAAAATAATAACAACTGCTTAGTTCATCAGGGTAGTCATGGCATGTACATATACTGACTTATGCATGCAAGCCCGGGGAAATTAAACCTAGGGCTCTAATACCAAAATTTGTAACACCCCTTCCCGGTCCACCCGTTAACCCGAATGAACCGAGTCGAGATATTACAAAACTGGATGACTGTATGATCTGGCATGCTGCGATCAATATGAATATAATAACATGCTGGTACTGTTTCCAAAAATAATGTAATTTATATTTACAAAACATGATACAAGTTTACAAAATGAAATGGGCCCAACTGTGTGCCCTGTACATGCCATAAAAAGAAAAACAAAATGAGTTTCTACCCTGAAGACCGAGTCTTCTACAGATGAACTGTAGCAGTTGTACGCGGACTCTCTATGGACCAGTCTCAAAACCTGCGAGTTAAACAGGTAACTCGCTGAGCTATACAAGCCCAGTGGATATCTCAACATATCAAGTAACAATTAAATGCATACATGAGTACAAAGAGCCACGTAACAACCATGTAATCACACATATCATCATACTTTCATTTTATCTGAATGATCTTTCTTGTTGTGTATTATACTGTATAATTCATTAAATATTAGTCACAATATCTGTATGGCTCCATAAGGTTATAGTGAAACCGAAGTGATAAGATAAACTGTATGAATACTGTAGGCTATAGGCCCCGAACCGGATTCGCCTATGCCACTGTATGACCTAGTGAGATACTGTCCGCTTTGGTGCCCCTAACCGGATTTGCACCGCACGGTTTAATCATATCCACTCAACGGCCTGTAGCCGGAGTTCCAAACTGTATGGGGCGCAGATCTGCTATCCTATGTCGCGACATAGCCTTATCTACATGGTTTCTACCTAACCTCAATGGAGCTTAAGATTAGCATGTCAACAATGTAACACAATAGCACATAAATGGTTTCACAACGTCATCGTTCATCATATTGATTTGATTTCACATCATATGAATGCTTGTATGTTGTTCTAATCCATGTTCTTATGTTGTATTTTTGTTGTAAAATGATTGGATGCATGCATGTTGAGCAAAGGAATGTGATTACATAGCAAATGAAAGGCAAAAGAGTGTCACAGCACAAGTCGCGACCGAGTATGTGAAAGTCGCGAGCGCGACTTGTGCATCCTGAGAGTCAGTGTGTTTCTGGCTGAAGTCGCGACCGCGCAGCACAAGTCGCGAGCGCGAGATGAAGTCGCGAGCGCGCTTGTGCGATTCGCGAGCGTGAGATGCGCACACTGAGAGTCAGAGAGCTTCTGGCCAAAGTCGCGACCACGCAGGTGAAAGTCGCGAGCGCGAGTTGTGCCATTTGAGAGTCAGAGAGCTACCTGACTCAAGTCACGAGCGCGCAATAGGAAATCGCGAGCGCGACTTGCTTTCCAGTATGCGCGAGCGCGCGACGTGATTCCGTGCAGTCTGTGTTCTTTTGGCCATAACTCTCAATAGCTAACTCCAAATTGAATGATTCAAAAGCCCATGTAAAGCTAACACAGAAAGGAACAAATAACTCTTCTATGACAATTCCTAATTCCATCATTATATGGGTTCAAAATCAAGATGAAGTTGCTGGTAACATTTCCAGCAAACTCTGTTTCCGCTTCATATGTTCATCCCCTGTTTTCACATCATTTCCAGTACTTCCACCCAACAACAAGCAACATATCATCTCATTGGCAACACACCACACAATTTACATGCAAAGAAAATAGTAGACAACATGAGATATCAAACCTTGACGTCAAAAGGCTTGACCTCTGTTTTAGCTTCTCTTTTCTGCAACTTTGGAACTTTCTTCTCCTATACACAAGAATTCTCATAACTCATCTCCACTACAACTAAATTAAATAGAAAATAACATCACACTTCAAGGAATTCTACTTACTTGGAGGTGACTTAGTGCTTAACGTGCATGAAACTTGCAAGGAAACGGGAGGGAAAGTAAGAAGAGAATATGAAAATGGGAAAGTGAGCTGATAAGAACGGGTAGTCTCTAGAAGAAATGACTTGGCTGTGTAACATATCTACTTGGTACCTCAAGTGTACAAAGACACAACTTAATACCCCACACTGTATGTTTGGCTGCAAACAAGGCCTAAACTTTTTCATGCAAATAAGTCCACTTATCATCTCATGCTACCCCAACCGGGTTTGGTTCAACCCAACTCACCCTTCCTCTATGAAATGACTCAACTCAACGCACTAGGATGTTACAATTCTCCCCTCCTAAATAAAACTTCGTCCCGAAGTTTACCTGTTGTAAACAAATGCGGATATTGTTGTCGCATGGTGTCTTCTGATTCCCAAGTTGCTTCTTCTGTCTTATGATTCCTCCAAAGAACTTTCACCAATGCTATTTTCTTGTTCCGCAATTCTTTAGTTTCTCTGGCTAGGATCTGAACTGGTTCTTCTTCATAAGTGAGATCCGGCTGAATATCAATCTCTTCCGCTGATAATACATGTGAGGGATCTGATCTGTATCTCCTTAACATTGATACATGAAAGACATTATGGATTCGATCTAAGGTTGGAGGTAATGCTAGGCGATAGGCTAATGGTCCTACGCGTTCAACAATCTCGTATGGACCAATGAACCTAGGACTTAGCTTACCCTTTTGTCCAAACCTTAGGATCTTCTTCCATGGTGAAACCTTCAAAAATACTTTATCCCCAACTGAATACTCAATGTCTTTTCTCTTTAAATCCGCATAGGATTTCTGTCGATCACTTGCTTCCTTCAGCCGTCTTCTGATGATTTCTACTTTCTCTTCTGTGTCTCTCACCAAATCTGGACCCAAAATCTTCTTCTCACTAAGTTCTGTCCAATATACAGGTGTTCTGCATCTTCTACCATACAATGCTTCATAGGGTGCCATCTTGATGCTCGCTTGATAGCTGTTGTTATAGGCGAATTCCATGAGAGATACATATTTGTCCCAACTGCCTTCAAATTCAATAACACATGATCTCAACATGTCTTCCAGGATTTGAATTACTCTTTCTGACTGGCCATCTGTCTGCGGATGAAATGCAGTGCTGAAATGCAGTTTCGTTCCTAATGCCTCTTGAAGTTTACCCCAGAACTTCGATGTAAACCTTGGATCACGATCCGAGATAATGGATGATGGAACTCCATGTAGTCGAACTATCTCACCAACATAAATTTCTGCTAACTTGTCGAGAGAATAGTCCGTCTTGACTGGTAGAAAGTGAGCTGACTTGGTTAATCTGTCCACAATCACCCATACTGCATCATGCTTCCGCTGTGTCTGAGGTAAGCCAGTAACAAAATCCATCGTGATCTGATCCCATTTCCATGTTGGCACTGTTATTGGATGAAGTAACCCGGATGGCAGTTGATGTTCTGCTTTTACTTGTTGACATGTTAAACATCTTGTTACAACATCTCCGATGTCTCTCTTCATGCCTGGCCACCAGTAGCCTTTCTTCAAATCTTGATACATCTTGGTGCTGCCTGGATGCATTGTATATGGACTGTTATGAGCTTCATGCAGAATCTTTTGTCTGACCTCCCCTGTCTGTGGTACAACAATTCTATCTGCATAAAACAAAACTCCATGGCTATCCAATCTAAATTTCCCATCATGATCTGCCTGGACTTGTTTAACCCATAGGGCTATTTGTGCATCTTTCTTCTGTGCTTCTGCAACTTCCTGAAGCCAAGATGGTTGTACTTGCATCTGTGCGAGAATAGCTCCTTGCTGTTGTAACTCCATGCTGATTCTCATTAAGCTCAAAGCATACAAGGATTTCCGGCTAAGGGCATCCGCTACCACATTAGCCTTGCCCGGATGATAATTAATGACATAATCATAATTAGCCAGAATTTGCATCCACTTCCGTTGTCTTGAATTCAAGTCCTTCTGTGTTGGTAAATACTTTAAACTCTGATGATCTGTGTAAATGTAACACTTTTCACCATACAGGTAATGCCGCCATACTTTAAATGCTAGAACAATGGCTGCTAGTTCTAAATCATGGGTTGGATAATTCAATTCATGTGGCTTCAATTGTCTGGATACATAGGCTACCACTTTCCTATCTTGCATGAGCACACATCCTAACCCAGTATGAGAGGCATCACTGTAAATCTCAAAGTCTTTACCTGACACTGGCTGAGTTAACACTGGTGCTTCAGTCAACGTTCTCTTCAAAGTGTCAAAACTCTGCTGACATCTATTATCCCAATGGAATACAACCTCTTTCTTCAATAATCTTGTTAAAGGTGATGCAATGATGGAGAATCCCTTTACAAACCTTCTGTAATAACCGGCTAAACCCAGAAAACTTCGAACTTCTGTGACATTTCTGGGTGGTCTCCAATCAATAATAGCTTCAATCTTCTTAGGATCCACTCTGATACCCTCCGATGACACCACATGTCCTAAGAAAGAAACTTCTTCTAGCCAAAACTCACACTTACTGAGCTTAGCATACAGCTGTTTATCTCTCAATGTCTGAAGTACAATCTGCAATTGCTTATCATGTTCTGCCCTATCTCTGGAGTAGACCAAAATGTCATCTATAAACACCACCACAAACTGATCCAGGTATGAATGAAATACGCGGTTCATGAGATCCATGAAAACCGCCGGTGCATTTGTGAGACCGAATGGCATGACTAAAAATTCATAGTGACCATATCGGGTCCTGAATGCAGTCTTAGCGATATCTTCTTCCTTTATCCGCACCTGATGGTACCCCGACCTGAGGTCGATTTTAGAAAACATACCTGCACCCTTTAGTTGATCAAACAAATCATCAATGCGAGGCAATGGATACTTATTCTTGATCGTCAGCTTATTCAGCTGTCTGTAATCGATGCACAATCTGAATGATCCATCTTTCTTCTTAACAAATAATACCGGTGCTCCCCAAGGTGATACACTGGGTCTGATAAAGCCTTTGTCTAATAACTCCTGCAGCTGAATCTTTAACTCTTTTAACTCTGCTGGTGCCATTCTGTAAGGGGCAATTGATACTGGTGCTGCTCCAGGATAGACATCTATGGTAAACTCCACTTCCCTTCTTGGGGGTAACCCTGGTAACTCATCTGGAAACACATCTGGATAATCACATACTGTTGGTATATCTTCCACTTTCAACTTTTCTTTCTCTATTTGTAATGCACATACCAAGTATGCTTCACAACCCTTCTGAATTAATCTCTTTGCTGCCATGGCTGATATCACATTACTCAAAAAATCTCGCCGCTTCCCAACTACTGTAATCTCTTTCCCTGCTGGTGTAGATAATGTCACCCTTTTTTTTGCACAATCAACTAGAGCATTATGTCTAGATAGCCAATCCATGCCCAGAATAACATCAAATTCTCTAAATGGCAACTCCATAAGATCTCCTGGAAACGCCTTTCCATGAATAACAATTGGACAGTCTTTGATCACTGTATGAGTTGTTACTACATCTCCTAATGGATTAGTAACCAACATACCCTGACCCACATGTGCAATCGCTAACCCTTTAACCCAAGGTTTAGGTACACTAATGTATGAATGAGATGAGCCAGGATCAATCAAAGCATAAACTACATGCTCAAATAAAGAAAACTCACCAACTATAACATCTGGAGCTTCCTCCTCTTCTCTGGCTCGCATAGCATAAACCCTGGCTGGACCCCTAGTCTCAGGCCTGTCCACAGTCTCTGACTGCTGTCTCTGCACTCCAGAGGGCTCACCTCTACCTCTACCTGCTATGAACTGGGTAGGAACTCTTGCCTTCTTCGGACAGTCTTTCTTCTGATGGTCTGATGCTCCGCATGTCCAACATTTACCGGTCACCAACCAACAATCTCCACCATGTCGTCTACCACAATGCTCACAAGGTGGATATGGATAACCGGCTGACTCTGCACCTCTACCGGTGCCTCTACCAGTTCCTCTGCCTGAACCTCGAATACCACCGGCAGAACTAGCCACAACTGATGCTGCTGGTGCATGAACACCCCTAGCTATGCCTTGGCTAAAAGAAGGTCTAGAACCAGCTGAACTACTAGCACCTCTGAATCTCTTGCTTTCCGGCTGATAGGTACTCGGTGCACTCTGAGTCTGGTCTCTTCTCTGTTGAGACCGCTGGCGTCTAGTACGCTGATTAGCCTGAATTCGCTCTATCTCCTGAGCTGCCTCTACCAAGGCTGAGAATTCTCTGAATCTGGAAGCTACCACTCCCATCTGAATCTCATCATTTAGGCCTTCTTGAAATTTCTTACACCTCTCGCCCTCTGTAGACACTATCTGCTTACCATACCTGCTAAGTCGAGTGAATTCTCTTTCGTATTCAGCTACAGACATTCTGTTCTGTCGCAGGTATAAGAATTCTTTCCTTCTCGCATCTAGGTAAGCCTCGGTAATGAACTTCTTCTTGAATTCATCCAAGAAGAATTGCCAAGTACGCTGATCTGCTGTCACTCTCTGTTGGACAGTGGTCCACCATGTATATGCCTCCTCTATCAGCAATGAAGTGGCACAAACCAACTTGTCTTCTGCTGTACACTGCAATTGTTCTAGGACTCTCGATGTCCCATCTAACCAATACTCAGCAAGCTCTGGGCTATCATCTTTACTAGCTTTAAATTCCTTTGCACCATATTTTCTAAGCTTCTCCAGTGGGGGCTTTCTCTCTCTTTCTACTATTACGGGTGCTTGAGGCATCACTCCTGCAATTTGTCTAAAAGTGTCTGCAAGTTGCTTTAACAGCACCTCTTGACCTAGTGCTCTTGAAGCCTCACCCTCCACTGTTCTAGCTTGACCTGGTGCTGCTGGAGCCTCACCCTCCACTGCTCTGGAGGCGTGTGACTCACTTTCACCTTCCTGAGACATCCTCCTAAAATAATAACAACTGCTTAGTTCATCAGGGTAGTCATGGCATGTACATATACTGACTTATGCATGCAAGCCCGGGGAAATTAAACCTAGGGCTCTAATACCAAAATTTGTAACACCCCTTCCCGGTCCACCCGTTAACCCGAATGAACCGAGTCGAGATATTACAAAACTGGATGACTGTATGATCTGGCATGCTGCGATCAATATGAATATAATAACATGCTGGTACTGTTTCCAAAAATAATGTAATTTATATTTACAAAACATGATACAAGTTTACAAAATGAAATGGGCCCAACTGTGTGCCCTGTACATGCCATAAAAAGAAAAACAAAATGAGTTTCTACCCTGAAGACCGAGTCTTCTACAGATGAACTGCAGCAGTTGTACGCGGACTCTCTATGGACCAGTCTCAAAACCTGCGAGTTAAACAGGTAACTCGCTGAGCTATACAAGCCCAGTGGATATCTCAACATATCAAGTAACAATTAAATGCATACATGAGTACAAAGAGCCACGTAACAACCATGTAATCACACATATCATCATACTTTCATTTTATCTGAATGATCTTTCTTGTTGTGTATTATACTGTATAATTCATTAAATATTAGTCACAATATCTGTATGGCTCCATAAGGTTATAGTGAAACCGAAGTGATAAGATAAACTGTATGAATACTGTAGGCTATAGGCCCCGAACCGGATTCGCCTATGCCACTGTATGACCTAGTGAGATACTGTCCGCTTTGGTGCCCCTAACCGGATTTGCACCGCACGGTTTAATCATATCCACTCAACGGCCTGTAGCCGGAGTTCCAAACTGTATGGGGCGCAGATCTGCTATCCTATGTCGCGACATAGCCTTATCTACATGGTTTCTACCTAACCTCAATGGAGCTTAAGATTAGCATGTCAACAATGTAACACAATAGCACATAAATGGTTTCACAACGTCATCGTTCATCATATTGATTTGATTTCACATCATATGAATGCTTGTATGTTGTTTTAATCCATGTTCTTATGTTGTATTTTTGTTGTAAAATGATTGGATGCATGCATGTTGAGCAAAGGAATGTGATTACATAGCAAATGAAAGGCAAAAGAGTGTCACAGCACAAGTCGCGACCGCGTATGTGAAAGTCGCGAGCGCGACTTGTGCATCCTGAGAGTCAGTGTGTTTCTGGCTGAAGTCGCGACCGCGCAGCACAAGTCGCGACCGCGAGATGAAGTCGCGAGCGCGCTTGTGCGATTCGCGAGCGCGAGATGCGCACACTGAGAGTCAGAGAGCTTCTGGCCAAAGTCGCGACCACGCATGTGAAAGTCGCGAGCGCGAGTTGTGCCATTTGAGAGTCAGAGAGCTACCTGACTCAAGTCGCGAGCGCGCAATAGGAAATCGCGAGCGCGACTTGCTTTCCAGTATGCGCGAGCGCACGACGTGATTCCGTGCAGTCTGTGTTCTTTTGGCCATAACTCTCAATAGCTAACTCCAAATTGAATGATTCAAAAGCCCATGTAAAGCTAACACAGAAAGGAACAAATAACTCTTCTATGACAATTCCTAATTCCATCATTATATGGGTTCAAAATCAAGATGAAGTTGCTGGTAACATTTCCAGCAAACTCTGTTTCCGCTTCATATGTTCATCCCCTGTTTTCACATCATTTCCAGTACTTCCACCCAACAACAAGCAACATATCATCTCATTGGCAACACACCACACAATTTACATACAAAGAAAATAGTAGACAACATGAGATATCAAACCTTGACGTCAAAAGGCTTGACCTCTGTTTTAGCTTCTCTTTTCTGCAACTTTGGAACTTTCTTCTCCTATACACAAGAATTCTCATAACTCATCTCCACTACAACTAAATTAAATAGAAAATAACATCACACTTCAAGGAATTCTACTTACTTGGAGGTGACTTAGTGCTTAACGTGCATGAAACTTGCAAGGAAACGGGAGGGAAAGTAAGAAGAGAATATGAAAATGGGAAAGTGAGCTGATAAGAACGGGTAGTCTCTAGAAGAAATGACTTGGCTGTGTAACATATCTACTTGGTACCTCAAGTGTACAAAGACACAACTTAATACCCCACACTGTATGTTTGGCTGCAAACAAGGCCTAAACTTTTTCATGCAAATAAGTCCACTTATCATCTCATGCTACCCCAACCGGGTTTGGTTCAACCCAACTCACCCTTCCTCTATGAAATGACTCAACTCAACGCACTAGGATGTTACAACTATCCTAGCTAGCGTGCCATCCTAGGATCGCTTTGCCGGGTCGGGATGTCACAAATTGAGTTCATTCCCACAGAAAAGCAATTGGCAGATATCTTTACTAAACCTCTGAATGAAAGTCAATTCTGCTCAATTAGAAGAGAACTTGGTATGTTAGTTCTAAACTCGTAACTTTAGAACTCTATAAGTATGTTCTAAACTGCTTTCTATAATCTAAAATAGAAGACTTGCTATGTTCTAATTTTTGTTCTGTGTAAAAATCGGTTTTTGTCTAAAACGCACATTGCCCTGATATGACTTTCTAATGTCATTATCAGAATCTTGCTTTAGACTAAATCCAAAAACAGTTAATTTATTGTGTGTGTTTGTTTTTATAATGTTTTCGTGTCTTTAGTGCTTTGGCGGTTTTATTGTTTTATTTCCTTTATTTATTTTATTTCTTTTTATCCTATTTGTCGTTTTGAATTCCATTTAAAAACTGTTCTTTATTTTCTTCCGCCACTTAAGTTTTCCTATTTCTCTATTAACTGCTTCGTATTCTTTTTATCGTCCTCTTGCTAACAAAACCCTAAGTTGCTCTGTGTTTTGAAAATCTCAACAATGGCCGAATCTAGTTCCAACTCTTCATCCGACTCTCTAACTGAGCAAGAGCTTCAACTCCTGAAAAAGCTCTCAAAGAAATATGAGCAAAAAGAGTCGAAGCAGAAAAAGCAAGAAGAGGAACCAGAGAAAGTAAAAACCGAAACTGCTACTTCAAAGAAACAAGTAGTTAGGGCACGCGACAAAGGTAAATCTGTCCTTTCTTCATATCCTCTTATGCGCTCATATGTGATTGATTGGAAATTCTTTGGTAGCAATGAGTTTGATTTCAAGGAACTCTTTGAGTTTCAAGGCTGGATGAGTTTTCTGTCTTTGAACAAACTGTGTTATGAAAACTTGGTTAAAGAGTTCTATAGTTCTCTGAAAGTTAATGGAACAGAGTCGATCTTTGTTAAGCTTCAGGGAAAGACCAAAGCGTTGTCTTACGCTGATTTGGAAAGAATTTTTGATGTGCCAAATACTGGGTCTAGGGTGACAAAAATCAAGGATGTTTCTAGGGTTAGTGATTATAAAAAGGAAGAGTTTGTGAAGAAGATTGTAAGAAAGGGTTCTGCAGACAAACAGGGTACAATAGAATGCTCAAATCTGACAGACAGTATGAAATGGCTGTACAAACTCACTCACATATGTGAACCAAGTTGAACTGTGCATAATGTGGCACATAGTTGAGAAGAAACCCCTCAATCTATGTCATATTATTTTTGATAAGATGCAGAACAACCCTAAAAAGTTGCCCTATGGAATGATTCTCACACTAGTGTTTGAGTTTTTAGATATTGATCTAAATGAGAATGATGGTCATACTGTTTCAAAGTTGGACAGCGGGTCATTAAAGATGAAAGATGAAGAAGGAGGAGAAGAGAAGGAGAAAGAAGAGAAGGAAAAAGAAAAGAAGGGAAAAGAAGAAACTGAAAAAGGAAAGGAAGTGAAAAGAGAAGTTAGAAAAGTAAGGAAAGAAAAAGAAAGAGTTGAGAAAGAAAAAGAAAGAAAAGAAGAGACTGAGAAGAAGAAGAAGAGAGAAGACAAAGGAAAAGGGAAGTTAGGAGAAACAGAAGAAGAAGAAGAAAAGAAGGAGGAAATAGAAGAAGAAGAAAAGAAGTCAGAAGAGAAAGCAGAAGAAAAGAAGTCAGAAGAGAAAGCAGAAGAAGATGAAAAGAAGTTAGAAGAAGAAGCTAAAGAAGAAGAGGAATTAGAAAAAGAAAGAAAGGAGGAGACAGAAAAAGAAAGTGCTACTGAAAAAGAAGCAGGATTAGAAAAAGAAAAGGAGACAGAAAAGAAGAAGGAGTCTGAAAAGATGGAAAAAGGAAAGAAAGTAGAGGAAGTTAGTGAAGTGGAGACAGAAAAGCTAGAAATAAGCAATGAAGAGAAATCTACTGAGGACAAAATAGAGAAAGAATCGGAGTTGTTATCACCTCAAAGAAGTAGGGAGGCTATGCTAGGAAGGTTAGAAAGAGAGCTAATAGAAGAACACAACAAGGAACTTGATGAGGCAATACAACATTGCAAGACTGTGATTGGACAGAATCAGTCTCTCATTGAGACCTTGGATAGGATGAAGAATGTGAATGAAAGGAAATTAGCTACTCTAAAAGTTAAAGGAATGCCCTACATTCCTACCTCAGAGAAACCAAAGAAGGTCAAGCACACTGCTGGAAAACATGGGACTCATGGAAGAAAGCCTCCACTACATCCATCTTCTAAAAGGCCAGAAAGCCCTTCTGAAACTACTCCAGCTCAGAATTTGAGAAGTTCTAAGAGGCTTAGAACTGACCCCAAGCCTTTCTAATTTGTTTTTATGTGTTCTGAACAATATATTTTGCTTTATCTTTGTAGGTTATGTTTTTGGAATTCTGTTTATTTTTCTTTATTTTGCTCTGATTTTGTCTAACCCTTTTGTATGATGACAAAAGGGGGGAGAACGCAGGTATTTTGGTGGTACTTTGAATATTTTGGTACGTACTTGGTGACCAAAGTACTTATATCTTAGTGTTTATCTGTGTGTTTATATTTTCTAATCTGTATGTTTATTGTTTTCTAATATGGTATATTTTGGTGAGCTATATTTTCTATATGATAAGCTGAGTGCTTTTAGAACTTAGATTCTTATTCTAACGACTGTTCTGCAGGTTGGACATAAGATCTTTTGTTCTATTTCGAATATCAGTTTCTATTCTTTTGCTCCGACCATATGTTCTGATTATTAGAACTTAGAATATCTTGTCTATCTTTGCTAGTTCTAATATCTATGCTCTGATTATTAGAATTTAGAATATCTAGCCTATTTTTTGCTAGTTCTAAAATCAGTTTCTAAAAGGTCTCCCTAGTTCTAATTTTCACAGAATAGTTTTATTGCATCTATTCAGGGGGAGCAAAATACCTGTTCTAATGTGCTTTATATTAAGATCATTTGGCATGATTAGAACTTATATGCATAAAATTTAAGGGAGCACATGCTTTTATGTTTATTAAATTTATTGGTTTTGTCATCATCAAAAAGGGGGAGATTGTTGGCTCATGGGTCAATTTCTAATCTCGGATTTTGATGATTAAAACAAAACAAATAAATTTAAATTATGTTATTTGTGCTAATATTATTTTATGCAGAATTCTTATGGAAAGAAATCGTACAAGGCAAGTCCTACAAAATCTATAGTGTATGAAGACAATCCGAAGACCCTAGTGGTTAGGTATTTAGGATAGTTTGTAGGATAGAGAGAAAATTCATATATGAGCACATAAATTAATTTTTCTCTCAACAAAAATATTTTTTGGAAATTAGATTTTTCAAAATAAATTCTTTTATTTGTTTTCGAAAAATATTCTTTAAAATCGAAATGATTTAATTTCCTAAAACTAAAGAGATTACGTCTCTAATGTTTTTGGTAATAAAATCATACACTTTACTTTTCGGAAATATCTTTTGAAGATCTAAAGAATTTCAACTTATTCTCTTACCTAAAATGAAGGAAGATTGTATCTTCTCGTTTTTAGTCAGTAGTATCTTATTCGAAAAATATTTTCCAAAAATGCTACCGAAAATCTTTTTGTTTAAAGGAAAGTAAAATCGTATTTTATTCTCTTACCAAAAAGGATAAAATAAATTTTTGATAATAAAAATTTTCGTATCTTCTAAATAAGGAAAGAAGATATTCTGATTTCAAAATGAAATATTTTCTTTCCAAAAGCGAGAGCTTCATATCTCTCTATATAAAGGAGTGTTTCACTCTTGAAACGTTGGTGAAGTAAGAGTTTTCGTTTTAAGAGCATTCTCTCATTGATCAAATTTTTTTCTCTCAAAACTTACTCTCTACTGCCATTTTTCTTTTCATCTTTACACTTCACATTTTTTATCTTTAAAGAGAAAAGAATTTTTTTTTAACTACTTTTGAAAAACAGTTTTGTGTTCTAAACGATTTTCTAATCTGATAAACTGTTTTTCCTGTGCTTATATGTGCATTTCTTTCTATCTATTTAGATTTTGTAATCTATAGTAGACAGGCTTTTATTTGATAAACATTTGTGTAATAGCTTAGGTTAGAAGCTATTGTGAAAGAGGTTATCAAGCGACCTTTTCCTTGTGTGAGATTTTAATGTCTTGAATTGAGTTTCTGTACTCTGCCAAAAATAGAAAGGGTTGAGATTAACTAGAACCTTTGGAAAATCTAGTGGGATAAAGGGTAGATCTAGGTGTTGATCTATTGCCTTGTATTGTTGGTTTGTCTCTTATCCTTGAAAAGAGATAACATAGTTGAGGATCTCAAGATGCGTCTTGGGGAGTGGATGTAGTCGAGTTAGTGCCGAACCACTATAAATCACTGTGTTGATCTTTTAATTTCTGAAGTTTCCTTAATACTGCTTTTATTACACTTCTGTTTATATTTTAGAAATGCTAAAATTTGTTAAAAATACAAATGTTCTAAAAATTGGAATAAGTCTTATTTTCTCTGAATATTAGAACTTTGGAATTCTGATAAGTGAATATACCAAGTTCTAACTGTTCTTCTATTCACAGTATATTTCACTGCTTGGGTTTCTAACTAATTTTCTAAACTTTATGAGGAAGTTCTAATTACAATAGCTTTTCATCATAAAGTAGTTCTGATACTTGATTAAGGTTTTGTGAAGCAGTTCTAAATTCAATAACTGTCTCTCACACAGTCTTATGTGATTTTCTAAACTTTATAAGGAAATTCTAATTTCAATAGATTTCCTTCATAAAGAAGTTCTAATATTGAATAAGTCAGTGTGAAGCAGTTCTAATCAATAGCTACACTTTGCACAGACTTTCTATCTTTTATGAATAGAACATTATGAGGTGATTCTGATTCATAATCTATTCTCACGAGTTCTGTATTTTTCTGCTGCACTTAGTTAAAATTTTATATTTTGTTTTAAAATTCTAAAATTTATATCTGTTTTTAGAAAACCCAATTCACCCTCTCTTGGGTTGTGCCATACATATATGGGACCCACACCATGAGTGTTTGACTCAACTTTTCAATCTTGACTTCAACGCCAATGCTGCATTAATAACTTTCTCATCCCAAATTATCATTACGTACATGGATAGAAATTACCAAGTTTGCGAGCAAAATATGTTACTAACGAAGTGAGAAAAATAATCAAGTCGACGGTAAGTTTGATTAACTATTTGCATGGTATTGGATATGCCACTAGGGTTTAACCAGTATAAATATAGTGATGGTTGAGGGAAGGTGAAATATTGAAAATTGAGGTTCATCTAGGCATGACCACCGGTTCATTTTGAACCGGAACCGAACCGTAATGTAGATGAATCAAAACCGGACTGAAACCGTCGTTTCAAAGTTTTGAATCGGAACCGACAGTTCAAGAGCCTGTTAAGGTTCATGTGAATCTTAAAATCTGAACCTAAACCGGTCCTGAACCGATGATTAACCGAAGATTTCGGGCCAATTCGAACCGAAAATTTTCTATTTTTATTTTCAAAACTATAATCACTTAGCTTATTTTATAAATCTCTAAAAGTCTCAATAATATTTTACTACATGATATACTTTACTTCAGTTTTTTTTTTTTTTTAATACACTTTACTTTAAAAGTTAAAAATCTAAAAAGTAAAATGGTAAAAAATGAGAGAAATATTTAGACTAAACTTATATTGTTTTTATTTTTTATTTTTACCAGATTGTTTACTAAGTTTAAAATTATATTCTTTTGAAGAATTTTTCAAAATTTTGTATAATTTATTTAATTAATAACATTTAAACAAAATAAAGTGATAACTCATTTCATTATTTTGTAAAATTAATTAATTTTATTCTTATATGAATATGAGCATTCTAAAATTTATTTAAAATAAAATTTGCTAATATTTTTTAAACTCATATTAATATTTTCGAAAGAAAGATTTCATGTTAGAACCGATTTTTTTAAAAAAAACATATATCGCTAGAAACCGTGATCGGAACCGTCGGTTTATCAGAATTGCACCGGAACTGAAATCAGACTGGAACTAGCGGTTCCAGATCCGGTTCAGGTTCAACATTTTAAAAATTTTGAACCGGCGGTTCAATGAACTGGCCATGCTTGGTTTCATCGATATTAAATCATCTATTGAAACTGCTAAAGCTGCTGAAACTATTGATTATAGTGCACGTATGATGTCTTAGGTGATATATTCTAAAATTGTTCCATTCCTCCGGACATGAAACGATTCAAAAGCCTTCTTCAATCCCTCTCCATGAAACCAGGGTAACTGTTATATTTAATATTATAGGTTCTCAATTTCTATTTTTGTGTGTTGTTTTCTTACTTTCTTTTTTGTCTTATCATGAAAAGGAACCGCTAGTTACGAAAGCTCTAAATGAACCTCGGGTGGACTAATCTTTATAACAAGTTGAGCATGATTAACATCTATACTCCAATTTGAGGGGGAGAATTAAGGAAGTTAGAATGCTAGTTGTATATAGAATTCTATTAGGAGTTAGATTCCTAGTTGATTGATAGTATCTTGCATATATATATATATATATTTGTCTCCTTATTGGTGACAGACAACACAAAATATTTTTTCTTCAACATATTACATGTAGATTCAATATTTAACATTTTAAGTTATGTTCAATGAATTTGTTCAATAATGAGAATTAACATTTGTTTAGATTGATATACTTTAGTTGTGAATATGAACTTGTGTCTTTGTACAAATAGAACAGAAGTGACTGCTAATTTAAATAAGCTGATATTTAATTTGGTGCTAGTAAGCTTGAATTTAGCAGTTAAGATGTTTAGTTGTTACAAAGCTGAGTAAATAAAACGATGTTGGAAGATAGATGATACCGTGTTGAGTGAATATAAGATATATCTTTTGTTGTACACGAGCTCATATAAGCAGCATTGCCACTAGGGGCGTAATTTTTTGAAGGAATTGCAAGCCACAGAGGTATATCCTCTAGTGTATTAAATAGGCCCAGCTTCTAGCAAGCAAGCAAGGTCAATAAGTGTTTTTTGTATTATGTTACATTTACAACGTGCAAAAGGAAGTTTGTGAAGTGCCTTTTTAAGTTAATGACTTATTGTGGTTGTTTGTGTTTTCTCTAGTCATGTTATAATGCAAATAAATCAATAAACCTTAAGTTTATATAACTTTATTATTTTTAATTTTCAAAGCAAATCTACAAGGAGCTTAATGAAGATGAAATTCTATTGGAATTAACTAATTTACATTTTTTATTATTAAATTTAGTCATCAAAGTAGTTATAAAAACAATAATAATACTTGCAATTGGTTATCAAACTTAGTAACTAACTTTTTTCTTATATTATTTGCAGGACCTACTGGTTACTAAGGTTCATTGACATTAAATCATTCACCGAAGCAGTTGATTATAAGTGCATGTATGATGCATAGGTGATATAAGAATAATAACCTGCACTTTGTTGCAGGCCATTTTTCCTTTCTTTTATTTTTAGTTTAATATTAGGCCAAAGGATGATTAAATTGTTAAAGAATGATGATATATGTAAGATTGGTACTCTGTGTTGTTGTAGAAGGTTGCATCTTATACAGTTCCATAGTTTAAATCTTTTTTCAGTGGTCGCTGGTTCAGTTACATCCTTATGAACACTGGAGGTATGGTGAACTGATGAATTGTCAGCTCACTTTTCCTTTGCTAGCAAATGAAACTATTATTTGCCTTGGATGATTTAAAAGAACTGTAAAGCCAGCATAAATAACAAAAAATAACTTAGGCAGTGGTGGTAGAGTCACTTAGAAGAAGCTGTGGCTGTTAAAAGATGATTCTTTAAACTGAAAAAAAAAGGGAAAGAAAGCACCTTCTAAATTTTCTCTATAAATAATGATTTGTGCACATACATAGTGTTGGGAACATCAACTCTGATACTAGTTTTTGGGCATCAGCTCTGATACCACTCGTTGGGCCCTTTCAACCAATTAAGAGAAAATTAACGCAACAGAAAAATAGAAATGGGACACACAGAAATTTACGTGGTTCACCCTCAACTGTTTAGGGCTACGTACACGGGACAAACTCCGAATCATTCTTCCACTATTAAAAATAGTAAGTACACACAGAGAGTAATACAAAATAATGGCACACAAAGTGTTTCCCAAAAACACCCTATAATAATTTCCTCACTATTTTTCTCTCCCCTAGTTTTACGAAACCCTTCCTAAAACTAGATAAACTCTCTCTTTCTACATTTTTTCTCTTTCTGCTTCTGTGTGTATCTCAACTGAGGAAAATCCTCTCCTATTTATAGGAGAGGAAATGTGAGAGCCGTGTGTGAGTTACACACGGCTCTTCATTTAGGTTGGTTGCTAACCTTCTGCCAACCTTTTTAAATAACACGTTTTTTCCCTTTTTTTTTTCTTTTCAAATTTATTGTGGGTCCCTCTTGAGTGGGCACCGCACAACAAATCTACTCCTGCACACTCAAGTGGAGACGTTAGTCATCATCATCCCTGCAGCTATAATCTATTAGATCTGCGGGAAGACTTTTGTCCTATCTGCCCAACACATAGGACAAACAGAGAAATTCTAATTACATCTGTATACATATTTGACAGCATGGAGCAATATTCTGTGTATTTGTATTCCAATAAATAATGAAGAAGATAGGCATGAACACCCAGCAAAAATTAAATAGGGAACAACGGGAGTCGTATGTCACTTATAGATTAAAGAAGCAACAAACTTGTTAAAGGAAAAAAGTCCATTTACCACTTACAAAGGAACAAAAATCACTAAAAGCCCATAATCTAATTAGCATTGAGAAAAAAAAAAAAAAAGAAATTATCTAAGGGCAAAAGGCAAAGAAAGGCAAGAATTAAAAGGAATTTTAGCTGCAAACAAAACTTTAAATTATGCCATTTATCTTGTAATAATAATCAACTACCAAGGACTCTTGTTTTTCTTTAAAAAATGTATTTGAGAACATAAACATACCCTAGTCACACCTTAGTCAGAAGATAAAAGGTATGAATGTTATCAAATTTGATAAAGAAAGCAAGAAATTTCAATTTTCTAATGTCTTTATGTTCTATGAGATTTAAAATTTCAGGGTAAGAACACCTCTTCACCCTTTGGCATCTGGAAGCAAAACGGTTCGCTCAAGATGGCATTTCCTGCCAATAGTGTAATATGCTTGACATTCATAAAGCTTATATAATTATTGATGCACGATGTCTAATTAGCTAATTTCAGACTTAGATATACTGCAAAACATATAGATCACTCCAAGATGCATGTGGAAATTTCTTAGAATGAGTTTTGAGTTATTTTTAATATATAGTTTTTCATTTTGTATGCTAGTTATTCAAAGTATATGCGTTCCTGCAAAAATTAATTTCAATCCCGAAATTTGTCTACTGCAACCTCTCAACTTCAAGATTGAAGAAAGAACTGTAAGACGAACTATATTCATTTTTTTCCTCTAAAAAAAAAAAAAAAAATAGGAGCATTTAAGCATTTTCCTAGCTGCTCTATATGTTAGTATATGATATCTTTTTCCTTGTATTCCACCATTTTTTCCCTTTATTTATAGAAGCTTGAAGATAAAATTAATTCTAACCTGCAGGCACAAAAGGTTCAATTGCAAGCAACACTCAAGAAAAATGTAGCATTGCGAACCTTACTTCTAGAGTATGATATAATGAGTTCCTTCTCTTTATAAATTTATAAATACAATATTATCTATATTTTTAAAATTAAAATTTTAAATTGTTTGTCAATCCAATCCATACATGTTCATTTTTTAAAAAATAAATTT
The DNA here is from genome assembly GCF_041381405.1 of Jatropha curcas. Classification (NCBI taxonomy): domain Eukaryota; kingdom Viridiplantae; phylum Streptophyta; class Magnoliopsida; order Malpighiales; family Euphorbiaceae; genus Jatropha; species Jatropha curcas. The sequence goes on from NC_143161.1 coordinate 9,891,836, forward strand.
TGAAAACTAAAAATTTAAAAAATTTGAAAGTTTTAATTACGTGTATTCTATTTGAATTTTTTTAAGAAAAAATATACTCAATCAAATCATATAAACATAAAGAAAAAAAATATACTTTCCTTTTTATTTCTCTCCTTAATAAAATATTATGTATATTCTATTTGAAATTTTATTTTTTAAAAAAATATCCAATCAAATCATACAAATATAAAGAAAAAAATATTAATAAAAAGAATATATTTTTCTTTTTTTATTTCTCTCCGAGATAATATATTTTAAATTATAATTAAAATAAAATAAAATACTTAAAAAAATATAAAAATTTTCAAATGTCTCCTTATTGTATATATTTATTAAAAATAAATTTTAAAAAATAAGACTTAAAATTTTGAAATGGTTAATTATCTATATGTATTTATTTAAAAAATAATTTTAATAAGTATATCGAATCAATTAATAAAATGTGATTTTCTAATTGGTTATGATGAAGTTTATTTTAAAATATTTTAAATTTTATTAAACACATTATTGGAAATCTCATTATCTCCCTATTCCCACATTTATATATAGTATAGATGTATGTATGTATGCATGTAATTATTATTATTATTATTATTATTGGTAAAATAAGAACATGATTTGTTGCTCAAATTCATGTGAAATAAAGCTTTAGATTTTTTTTTAACATTGTTTATATGTCTTGCTCATTTTTATCCATTTGATTTTTCTCAAGTAGATATTGTTACACTTGAAAGTTAGATCTGGTGATCGGTTTTATGAACTATAAAAATTGGAGATCTTGCAGAGAAAAATTAGTTGACAAAAGAAGAATGTGATTTATCTATTGATATACTTGTGAAATTAGTTTTGATTTTACCAGTCGCAATGACATCCATGGAGAGAGTATTTTATATAATGAAGATAGTGAAAAATCGATCCTATAATCATATGGGAGATAGTTTAATGAATATTACTTTATATTGAAAAAGATATATTTCATAGTTTAAAATTGAAAAAGTTTATATTCAACATTATCAGCATAGGAAAAAATCGTAGGGAATAATTATAAAATAATAAATAACTTTTGTTATCTAATTAATAGATTATTTTAATTAATTAAAATATGTTTCTATGTTTTATTTTATTTGCCTCTATGTAAGTGTTGGATAAGAATTAGCTACACCAAGTATTAGTATAGTCTCGTATACTAAGTCAATCCATTAAGATTTTTTTAAAATATTGTTACTATTTTGTCTTTCTTTTGTCAATCCATTAATATTGTTACTAAGTCAACTTTCTTTTTTCCCATTAACATCTGCAAATAGAGCTTTTGCTCGAGCATTTCCCTAACAATACATTATTAACAAAAGCCAACGAAATTTTATAGAGCTTGCATACAAATTCAAAACTTGACTATATGCTTCTATCTCCAGGTCTAAGTTCTATGTCCGTCAATATATGGCGGAATATATCAATTCACTTCTGAATTTTGTTATTTTAACTTCACAGCACCATCAACTTTTAATTTGACCATCAAATATTTTTACTTATAAAACTACACCTATTAAATACTTTAATTTTTGAAATTATTTTATTGAATACTTTAACTTGCAAAATTAGACTAATTAAACTTTATTAAAAAGTTAAAACTTATGAAATTATTACTATTTCAAACGTCTTGCTAACTATATATCAAGTCAATATTTTACAAATAAAACCCAAAAATTCTAAAAATTATTAATATTAATGTCGAAAAATATGTAATATCATGAAAATTTACAAATCAAGTGCACGATAGATCATCAGCCAAGTTCAAGATGCCACAAAATTAAAATTACAAAATTCAGAGATGAATTTAGTATTCAGCCATCAATATTTACACGCGTAAAACAACTAGTTTTATAGATATCATTACATATCAAAAAGAAAGAGAAGGAAATAGAAAGCACTATTGGAAATTTGATTATATTTAATTTTAGGAGTCATAAGAGTACTTTGCAAAAAGTTAGAATTTCATATTTGTATCAAACAACAAACAACACTATATGATATACTTGAAACCCTAATAGGAGAGGATTAATATGATAGATGAAATTGATAAGAAATATTAAAATTTTATTTTAAAAAAGGAGAGACAAACATTAATAACATTACCAAATATCATGGAAATTGCGATTTTAATAACTCTCACTGCTCACTAATCTCATTTTCAATGACATTTCACCATCTCATACACTTTTTACTACTAATACTACTTTCAAAGCGTTGATGCAATCGTTGGTTTCATAGTAAAATCAATAGGTTGTTGGCCGGTTAATTTCATAAGCTCATCTTGAAACCTTTGCATGACAGGTTCAGGCAACCAAATTGGAAATACAATTCCATCCTCTGCTTTACTATTCTTAAAACGAGCAAAAATACTTATATAAGGAAATGCTCCTGTTGGTCCCGCATAAACTGGATTTCCCCATCCAAAATCAACTTTAGCGAGCCCTGAATTTCTTACATCAACTGAAAGAAAGTTCAAACCTTGAGCATAACGTGGTTTTCCCGATATAACTAAAAGATCTATAACTGACTTTACATATTCCTCACTTAATTGGTTCTTGCAATTCTTTACTAACTCAAGTGCATACCCTAATGGGTTTTTACACAAGAGTCCAACATTTGAAAGAACCGCAGGAAAAATGAAAGAATTACCGTAGAATCCATCCGGTAATTGCATGCATCGATTAGCACGAACACTTGTTATGCATGATAGGCTAACGATTTCATTAGGATCAAGTTGAAATGCAATTGTGCGGCATTTCCACAAACAGCTGGTGAGCACTTCATAAGTTGAGGAATTACGAAGATGGCGAGGAAGATGGTTCTTTATTGATTCTATTTCTTTAGGGCCGAAAAAGAAAGAACGATGAACCATATTTGGTTGGTCCAAATTTAATGTCTTCTTGTTGTTTGAGTCCTCATATTCCTGGTGTATACATGTGATCTTTGGTGGGTTTCTTGCACATAGTATTTCTCTTTGCCAAACGGGAAATAGTGAAGGTGCTTTTGCTCCTTTTGCTATTTCTCCGGTTGCTTTCAAGAATTTTGCCAATCCAAATGAGTCAGTCATTGTGTGATTTAAACGTATTGCAAAGATAAATCCCCCACATGTTAAACGAGTTACCTGAACAAGAGGCATAATATTGTTAATGATTTAAAGGATTTTTAAGTAAATTCAGTATATGAAATTTTTTGTGGACTAACCACCCTATATAATGCTGAACAGAAAATTAAGGAAAATTTTAAAAATTTATAAAAAAAGAAAAATAGAATGTTGGACTGACAAAACGCGTTGCGCTTTCTCTTTATTTCCAGGACCTGTCAGGCAAGGGGCTGTGGCCCCCAAATAAAAAAAAAAAATCAAATTTTTAATATAAAAATTTTTTGAAAAAAATATGTTTTAGTTTTGCCACTCATAATTAAGTAAAATTATTTTATGGCCTCCTAACTATTTAGACTAGGCCCCCTTTTGTTTGTTTTAGCTTTTATATATATATATTATACAATTGGAAGATTTTTAAATATATCAAATCTTTCATAGACTAACATGGTATCAAATCATTAGTTCATGAATAACATGATAACGTGAATTATACGCAAGAATTTTCATAATTTAATTATGTACTTCGAAAAGAAAAAGAATAGGTATGCCCCCAAGATGTGCAAAATCACCGACTGAACTAAACCAAAATTCGAACCAACCCACATCAGTTCAGTTGGATTAGCTATTCAATGGAGATTTGGTTTGTCAGTTTATTTGGTTTGATCTGAATTTATTATTTGGTTTGAGTCAATTTCGTAAAAATTCATCAGTTGTATTTAAAGCTGAACTGATGGAGTCAGTTTGGTTCAAATACTAATTTTGGTTCGTTTGGTCTATCATCCAAAAACTTCAATTTACATTTTCTACCATTGGTTTGGTTTGATTTGCATCGAACTCACTATTTGCTCACTCCTATATGCCCATCAGGGATTTTTCCCAATCGGCTAGTTCTAGCTACTCTAGAATTGAAATCATACCAATCCAATTTAAGTAGATCTCGGTTTTTAATTATTGAGGAAAAAAATCAATGGTCACATAAATCGAAATCATCGATTTTAAACCATGGCCACCTTTTAGGTGAAAAAAAAAACCATGTCATGTATATTTCTTTGCCTTTCTTTTAGTAGAAGGTGAGTTTATTAGTAATTAGGTAGTGAGAGATATAAGATTTGAAGAAGAAGAAGACTTTAGTGTAGCATATTATATGTCTAACTTTCTGATGAAACTTGTTTGATAACCTGTGAAAATTTTCCTTCATATTCAGTAAAATACTTATATTGAATCAAACAGGATGTAAAAATAGAAAATAAAGGACATTACCTGAATCAGCAACAAAGGACATCCAAGGATACCAAAAGAGCCAGGAACATCATACAAAAGCTCTTCAATGGAAGGACAAGGAGGAAGCATTGAGTCACCAAGTTGTTCAATACTTACATCAGCATTAGCTTCAATGAACAAAATGCCTTCTCCATTACAATCCACCATAAGTTTCTTATTAGGCCCTTCTATAACCTTACCTGCAAATGGTTAGTAATAGACTAATGCTTCACTTAGTGCTTTTCTAATAATTGCGACTGGGTCCTTTCCTTTCATTAAAGGATGGCTACGATAAAACAGTATAAATGAAATTTGAAAACGTAAGCCTTCTTGATCGTCTATGTCTGAAAGTGTCTTTAGTTCACAGGGTGTTGGTTTGGCCGGAACAATGAGTTCCGGCTGGCGGCGCTGCACTGAAAATGCCGTAGACAAAAGTGGTAATGCCATTTGTTATGTAATGTTAAAGGAGAGTTTTAGATATAGATGCGGTTTTTGTTTTCTACTTGTAGAGATTGCAGGATGCGCCTCTATATATGAAAGTTTGTAAGCGTTTTGTAGTCTTGTGAGTCACATACTTTTTAGAAGCTACTTTAGCCACAAGTTCGTTTTGATTGTATATATAATATAATTATCTATTTGGATTGTATTTTTTATTATTGGAAAATATGAATAAACATTTCTTGTTTTTTTTATCTTTTAACTTATATTATATATTAATATTGCATATATTCATATTATTTCGTAGATATTGTATTTTTTGCATTTGATGTTTTTTTATTTATCCATTCTTCTTTTATACTTAATTCAGAAAAATACTTTAGAAGTCTTATCTTTCAAAAGTTGTTTCTTCTTTGGAAGTATAATTTTCAAATTTTGTTTCTTCTTTGAAAGAATTTTGTTCCAAAATTATTTCTTTAAAAATTTTATCTCCAAATTTATTTCTTTAAAACCCTTGTCCTTCAAAGTTGTTTCCTCCTTTGAAAGTCTAATCTCCAAATTTGTTTCTTTTTTAAAAGAATTTTGCTCTAAAATTATTCGTGGTTTGAAAATTTTATCTCAAAACTTATTTCTTTTTTAGAAGTTTTGCCTTTCAAAATTGTTTCTTCTTTTGAATTATAATCTACAAAATTTGTTTCTTCTTTGAAAGAATTTTTGCTCCAAAATTGTTTCTCTTTGAAAATTTTATCTCTAAATTTGTTTCTTTTTTGGAAAAACTTTTGGCCTTTTAAAGTTGTTTCTTCTATATATATATATATATATATATATATATATATATATATATATATATATATATATATATATATATGTGTGTGTGTGTGTGTGTGTGTGTGTGTGTGTGTGTGTGTGTGTGTGTGTGTGTGTGTGTGTGTGTGTGATTTGGGCTTGCTTCTCTCCCTCGAGAGCAATCAGGAATAATATATATATATATATATATATATAAAATGTGTGATTTGGGCTTGCTTCTCTCCCTCAAGTGCAATCAGGATTGGACTTTTCACGCTTGAAACTTGAAATCCTCCCTTATTGAATGGGTCTCGCTCGAATTGAAACGCATTTGAACCTAGCCGGAGGTAAATTGGGCAAAATGTTAAAACTCGTGATGTGAAAATGTGTAGTTTAGGCTTGCTCGAGTTTGGGTCAATTAAGACTAAAAGATTAATACTAATCAATTAACTAGTTAGCTTGTCACCCTCATATGATATTTGTATATTTGGTATTTAGTCGACGTGGAATTCTTAACAATATAAAAAGCATAAAGTGGAAGATATTTTTTAATAATTATCTTTAAACATATATTAATTAACTAATTAATTATATAATAGGTAAATTAATCATCCAATCAAAATCTTCTAAGAAGACAATGATTATTTCTAAAATTTTTAAAAAAGAGAAAACAAATGCTAAGAAAAGAGAATACCAAGTTTATATTTATAAAATTTATCCTAATCTCAACTTTGTGTATAGATATATAGATATAATAATAACATATTATATATATTTTTGAAATTAAAATTTTTAATTTGTCATCCCGCACATACATATTTTCATTTATTTAAAAATAAATTTTAAAAATTAAAAATTGTAAAAATTTTGGAAGGTATAATTATGTATATTCTATTTGAAATTTATTTTTAAAAAAGTATATCTAATTAAATCATAAACATAAAGAAAAAAAGAATATTAATAAAAAATATACTTTTTTTTTCTTTTTTTTATGTCTCTCCTAAATAAAACCTTTTAAATTATGATCAAAATAAAATCAAATTTTAAAAAATAAAATTGAAAAAATATAAAAATTTTCAAATGTCTCATTATCATATATATTTATTAAAAATAAAATTTACAAAAAAGTAAAACTTCAAATTTTGAAATGCTTAATTATCTATCTATATTTATTTCAATAATAATTTTAATAAATTATATCAAATCAGTTTATAAAATGTAATTTTTAATTGACTATGACTAAAATTATTTTAGAATATTTCAAATTTCATTAAAGGTACTATTGAAAATCTTCTTATTCTCTCTTATTACTACATTTATATAGTATATATATATATATATATATAGTATAGATTTTAGATTTTTAAGTTTTTGGTGTTTCTTCTAATATATAATATTCAGTTTGTTTCCATTTCGTGTTTCTTTTCTTGGCTAAATAATTTTGTACGGTCATTTAATAATGTTGAATTGTTGATAGTTCCATTTATGTCTTGGTGTTAGTGATTGGTATCATTCTGTCGGGTGACTCCTTTAGATAGTTGGCATTATTCTGTTAGGTGAAATATCCTTATATATATATATATATAATTTAAACCACCACGTATCCGGATACATTACTAGAAACCGCCTAATTCGGCTTGGGGTTTAATCACAGTTTAGGGTTTTGTGAACCCCTTCCCCAAATGTCATAAGCATGTGATGCATATGATGAATGAGAAGAAATACACGTGATGTGTGTGAGTCGCCACCTTGTTTAATTATTTAAGGGTAAACTAGGAAAAAACCCTAAGTGACTCCATTTTTAATTAACCTAGTTACTAGATTAATTATCCCAATGATTAAGGCACAATCTACGAACCCGAGATGGATCCCGAGATTATGTCATGCCGATAAACTAACCGATGAATGAATGCTTTGCAAGGTAAATGATGGATTAATGAAATGTTTGAGTGATTTTGACTTGCCACCCGGGGTGAAATCCCGAACGTGCCTACGTACTTCCGTTTGAATGGAAGATCAAAGTCAACGTAGTTCGATAGGCCTTTTTAAAAGGGCTTTGAAGGTGTATGCTTAATGCATGAGTGTGTATGCTTTGTGCATGAGTGTGTATGCTTTGTGCATGAGTGTGTATGCTTTGTGCATAAGTGTGTATGCTTTGTGCATCAGTGTGTATGCTTTGTGCATTAGTGTGTATGCTTTGTGCATAAGCGTGTATGCTTTGTGCATAAGTGTGTATGCTTTATGCATGATTGTGTGTATGCTTCGTGCATTTTTGTTTAGGCATTTTGCCAAAAATTGATTGATTTAGGCGTATTACCAAAAATGTTGATTTTGAGGCATTTCGCCAAAGATTGATTGATTTTTAGGCATATTGCCAAAAATGATGATTTTAATGGCTTTTAGCCAAAATGATTTGATTTAGGCAATTGTTGCCAAAATGTGCGATTTAGGCGATTGTCGCTAAAATGGTTGATTTTAAGGCCTTTGGCCAAAATGTGTTGTTTTAGGCAATTAGTTTGCCAAAAATGTGCGATTTAGGCGATTGTCGCCAAAATGGTTGATTTTAAGGCCTTTGGCCAAAATGTGTTGTTTTAGGCAATTAGTTTGCCAAAAATGTGCGATTTAGGCGATTGTCGCCAAAATGGTTGATTTTAAGGCCTTTGGCCAAAATGGTTCAATTCTACGACTTTTAGTCGAAAAAGATTGATTTTAAGGCGTTTCACCAAAATGGTTCGGTTTTACGACTTTTAGCCGAAAAAGGTTGATTTGTAGGCATTTTGCCAAAATGGTTCGGTTTTACGACTTTTAGCCGAAAAAGGTTGATTTGTAGGCATTTTGCCAAAAAATGTTGATTTAGGCTTTTAGTCACAATTATTGAATAATTGGACTTAAGCCGGATTTGTTCGAAATAAGGCAGTTGAACCGTAGTTATTAATTAACTAGGCTCTTTTAGCCAATATTGTCGGATTTAAACTTTAATACCACGATTATTGATTAACCGGACATTTAAGCTTAATCAAATTAATTTAAGACGGTTTATTTGTCTAAATGATGATGTGAATGCGTTTATGCAATTATAGAATTATTAAGAGTAGAAAAGAAGTATGCATGAAGTGTTAAAATTAAATAGGCAGAGTTTCGTTTACGTACCTGATTTAATCGTCGACTACTTCTTAACTCCAGGTTAAGCTCCTCGTTTAGGTATATTAATTAATTTTTAATTTTATTTAATTTTAGTGGTCAAATATCACAATAAAAATGCAATAAAAATTAAATTAAAATGCAAAAAGCGGTAAAGAAAACGCAAGGAGCGTGAGAGGGAGAAGGATTCGTCCGTCAAAACAGACAAGGCGCTAGAAAATGGCTGAAAATGGCCTATTTATAGGCCATTTTCGGGTCCCGGGCGGCAGGTGCCGCATGGCTCGGCGGCAGGTGCCGCCCGGGAGGGCGGTAGCTGCCGCCCTGTCGGTGGGGCGGCAGGCCCCGCCCACGCTGGGCTGGGGGTGCCGCCTGGGAGGGCGGCAGCTGCCGCCCAGTCGGTGGGGCGGCAGGCCCCGCCTGGTCTGGGCGGCAGGTGTCGCCCAAGCTGGGCGGCAGGTGCCGCCCAGGGGCGTGGGGGAGCCAGGCCTCGCATGCGCGGGGCGACAGACCCCGCGCGCGCTGGGCGGCAAGCCTCGCCCGCGCGCGTGGCAGGAGTCGCCGTGGCCGGCGTGGCCGGTGTGGACACCGTGCCTTGCTCCGGGGGCCTTTTTGGGAGTTCCGGACCTCCGAAAAATATTCCGAAACCTGTTCCGCGATCCTCGCGATATTCCGGACGTTTTAAGTACCATATTGATATATTTTCGGTGAACTTCCGAAATAGCCTCCGGTCCGGCCGGACTGTTTGCAGTCCGGGAAAACAGGCTTTCTGAGCCTCAAAATTTGGGTATTCACAGTTGCCCCCCACTGGCTATCATAAAAATGATTTATGAGAGCCAGTGGCCGTCTGAAGGAGCAAATTTTGAAGGCGAAACTCGGACCTTGGGCCAAATTGGGATTGTGGGGCCTTAGGCTGAGTTGTGAATTTTCGGATGCTAGGCCGAGTTTCGAATTTCGGGCCTTAGGCCGAATTGTGAATTTTCAGGCCTCTGCGGCCGAATGTGATTTTTCGGGCCTCTGGGCCCTGAATGTGATTTTCGGACCTCTGGGGCCTGAATGTGATTTTCGGGCCTCTGGGGCCTGAATGTGATTTTTCGGGCCTCTGTGGCCTGAATTGTGATTTTTCGGGCCTCTTTGGCCTGAATGTGATTTTCGGGCCTCTGTGGCCTGAATGTGATTTTTCGGGCCTCTGGGGCCTGAATGTGATTTTTCGGGCCTCTGTGGCCTGAATTGTGATTTTTCGGGCCTCTGTGGCCTGAATTGTGATTTTTCGGGCCTCTTTGGCCTGAATGTGATTTTCGGGCCTCTGGGGCCTGAATGTGATTTTTCGGGCCTCTTTGGCCTAAATGTGAATCTTCGGGCCACTTTGGCCTGAATGTGATTTTTCGGGCCACTTTGGCCTAAATTGTGATTTTTCGGGCCTCTGGGGCCTGAATGTGATTTTTCGGGCCTCTGTGGCCTGAATGTGATTTTTCGGGCCTCTGTGGCCTGAATTGTGATTTTTCGGGCCTCTTTGGCCTGAATGTGATTTTCGGGCCTCTGGGGCCTGAATGTGATTTTTCGGGCCTCTTTGGCCTAAATGTGAATCTTCGGGCCACTTTGGCCTGAATGTGATTTTTCGGGCCACTTTGGCCTAAATTGTGATTTTTCGGGCCTCTGGGGCCTGAATGTGATTTTCGGGCCTCTGGGGCCTGAATGTGATTTTTCGGGCCTCTGTGGCCTGAATGTGATTTTTCGGGCCTCTGTGGCCTGAATTGTGATTTTTCGGGCCTCTTTGGCCTGAATGTGATTTTCGGGCCTCTGGGGCCTGAATGTGATTTTTCGGGCCTCTTTGGCCTAAATGTGAATCTTCGGGCCACTTTGGCCTGAATGTGATTTTTCGGGCCACTGGGGCCTGAATGTGATTTTTCGGGCCTCTGGGGCCTGAATGTGATTTTCGGGCCTCCGGGGCATGAATGTGATTTTTCGGGCCTCTGGGGCCTGAATGTGATTTTTCGGGCCTCTGTGGCCTGAATTGTGATTTTTCGGGCCTCTTTGGCCTGAATGTGATTTTCGGGCCTCTGGGGCCTGAATGTGATTTTTCGGGCCTCTTTGGCCTAAATGTGAATCTTCGGGCCACTTTGGCCTGAATGTGATTTTTCGGGCCACTTTGGCCTAAATTGTGATTTTTCGGGCCTCTGGGGCCTGAATGTGATTTTCGGGCCTCTGGGGCCTGAATGTGATTTTTCGGGCCTCTATGGCCTGAATTGTGATTTTTCGGGCCTCTTTGGCCTGAATGTGATTTTCGGGCCTCTAGGGCCTGAATGTGATTTTTCGGGCCTCTGGGGCCTGAATGTGATTTTCGGGCCTCTGGGGCCTGAATGTGATTTTTCGGGCCTCTGGGGCCTGATTGTGATTTTTGTGGGGGCCGTTGCTGTCATTATTCGGCGACTGCTGCCGCCGTTATTTGGTGGCAATTTGGCGGCCGCTGCCGCCTTCGTTCGGCGGCTGCTGCCGCCTTCATTCGGCGCATTTTTTCTATAAAAACTTGTTTTGTTGGTTGCTTCTTCACTCATTCTCTCTTTTCTCTCTTCTCCTTTTGTTCTTGTTGCTTTTAAAGAATGAATCCTTCTTTCAATCACAGCATGCACAGCTGGACTAGGAGTCTCTCCAAAGTTGAAAAGATCAACTTGAAGAGGTATGGCCTCTCTCCTATCATTACCCTTAGGGGGGTAGTGATCGACTGGAACTTTTTATGGGCCTGTATCAGACTCTGGGACCCTGAGGCCCACGTTTTTCGATTCGGAGCCATGATGGAGGAGATGTGTCCTCTTTTTGAGGAATTTTGTGCTATCATAGGGTGCGATCCCAATGCCCCATTGGTCAGGCACGAAGTCAAGATTGGGTATGTTCGGTCGTTTGAAAACCTGTTTCAGTTCAGTCGGCCTCAAGCTAGGGCTATGATTGTTGGTGATCAGAAAGCAATTCTGCTGCCTCTGATTGATGAATTTTCAGAGGTCCGTTCAGATGACCCAGACCGGATGAGGCTGAGGATGCGGGCCTTGGTTTTTTGCTTATTAGTTGGTTTCTTGTTTAACAAGGACCCAGGCTTCGGGGACTTGCGACTCTGTCCTATGGTTCGGCAGATGGAGGACATGGGTTGCATTGGTGGCATTGTGCTGGCATAAACCATCAGGAGCCTTGACAGAGCTGCTCTAGGCTTCGAGGACTGGACAGTTTCCCCGATTATACTCCAGGTATTTTCCTCTCATCTTTTTTTTTTTTTTTTTTTTTTTTTTTTTTTTTTTGGTTCATCCCTTTGTAATAGAAAGGATCCATTACCCAGGTTTGGTTGAAGGACCACCTTCAAGTGGTTGCTGCTCCTACCCGTTTGCCTTACAACCCTTCTCAGTATCGTATGCGGAGGATTCTGATCACATACCCGTTTGCTGATGCATGGACTTCATGGCTAATGGAATTGGGTCCAAATGAGGTGCAGTGGTTTGTACTTTGGTATGACATCATCCGCTTTATCCAGGTTAGCTTTCGTCATACTCAGGTTTACCTTTTAGGCCTTACACATTGTACCTGGTACTGCGCTTCGCGCGTTTTGAGGCAGATGGGGATAGATCAAACTATTCCGATTATGGGTGATTCTTTAGCTGATTCAGCCATCACTCCGGGAGTTACCCGAGCCGTTCTTAGGGCATGGGTTAGAGACCATCACATGGTTAGGCCCTTACCTAATCCTGCTGGTATTCATACTTCTCCTGAATATCGGACCTGGTTCATGACCGTTGTCTGGCCAGTGGAAAAGCCAAGGAGGAACGCATTGCTGAGTGCACTCGAGGGTTGGACTCAGGCTGACGCTGGTGATGGGATTAGGACTGATGAGGAGATCATGTTGGCTCCTCGGACAGGCGAGGCTGGAGGGAGTTCAGCAACTGGGGATGACTCGGAGGACGTTGCCCCACGGAGGCGACGGGGTACCTAGACTCTAATAAGCTTTTGGACTTTTGGTGTTTTGGCTTTGTTTGAACTCTTTTGTCTTTTACTTGGGACTTTGGGTGTGGATTTTGGTGTTTTGGCATTGGATTTTTGGATGTATGTTCCTATGGATTTGGACTTTATTATTTATTTTTCTTGGTCTCTTTAGTTTTCTGCTTGACTTTGGACTGTTTGACTTTATTGCTTTCAATTGGGCATGTCATTTGACTTTTAAGCTCTCCAAGCATTTTCCAACTTTATTTATTCAAGCTCTGATTTTTGCCTAAGCCGCCCTTTCGGGTTTTCAACTTAGCGGGCCCCGATTTTTGCCTAAGCCGCCCTTTCGGGTTTTCGACTTAGCGGGTTTTTTTTATTATTATTTTATTTTTATCCCCCTTTTTTTTTATTGTTGGCAAAAAAGAAAGAATCATGAAATGGTATTTTTTTTTTTTTTTTTTAATGTTTAGACCGTACCCAATGAGGGCTGCCTACATATCTCCGATATATAATTTCTTTTTTCCGAAGAGAATCAGGTCTAATGTAGTTCGTTTTACATTATGCAAATGATTACAATTTACACAAAATATCTTTTTAACTGATCTAAATTACATGGATTAGTGAATTCCAAGCCATCCAAATCAGTCAAAATAACGGCTCCGCCTGACAAGATCTTCTTCAACACATACGGTCCAGCCCAATGAGGACGGAACTTCCCCCGTGGATCTATGACCGGTTGTCTAATTTCCTTCAGAACCAAACAACCTTCTTCCAGTTTCCGGTCTTTGACCCTCTTGTTAAAATGTCGCGCCATTCTTCTTTGATAAACTTGAGTTTGGTGGATTGCTCGCAATCGCTTTTCATCCATACCTAAGAGCTGCAAATGATAATTCTCAGCCCAATTTGCTTCACTGATCTGGCTTTCCCGGATAACCCTCGCCGACTGAACTTCCAGCTCAATAGGCAATACTGCTTCCATGCCATATACTAAGGAATACGGGGTTGCCCCAGTAGGTGTTCTAATCGAAGTCCTATATCCCCATAAGGCATTTGATAGCTGTTCATGCCAAGCTTTATGCTTTTTAACTGTCTTCTGCAAAATGACTTTTATAGCCTTATTTGCAGCTTCTACAGCCCCATTCGTTTGTGGACGATAGGGCGAGGATTTATGGTGCCGAATTTTCGTTTCTTTCAATAAATTAGAAAATTCGCTCTGAAAGTGAGACCCGTTATCCGTAATGATCTCGAATGGTGTTCCGTACCGACAAAGGATGTTAGTACGAACAAACTGTGCTGCCTTCTTGGCATTTAAAGCCGAATAAGAGGCTGCTTCGATCCATTTAGTGAAATAATCTACAGCAACCAGGATGAATTGATGACCGTTAGAAGCCTTCGGGTGGATTTTTCCGATCACATCTATGCCCCAAGTTGCGAAAGGCCATGGTGAGGTGATAGGATTCAAATTGACTGGAGGCTGCTTTTGCAGCTTAGCGAAAATTTGACATTCGTGGCACTTCTGCGCGTGCCTCACGCAATCTGCATTCATGGTTGACCAGTAATAACCCAGGTTCACAATTTTTCGAGCCAAGGCTATCCCGTGCATGTGTGGGCCAGACTCCCCGTTATGTAAGGAATCCATGATGGTTTGAGCTTCTTCCTCATCAACGCACCTTAGGTGCAGGCCATTCCAACTTCTTTTGTACAGAATTCCCCCAGTAAGGAAATATCCGGATGCTAGTTGTCTCAATGTCCGTTGATCAGTTTTGGTGGATCCCTCTGGGTAAACTTCGTTCTGAAGATAATTCTGTATATCCCAATACCAGGGCTTATCGTCGACCAAATTCATGATATGTGCTGGTTGTTTCTGTAGCCGCACTATCAAGGGTCGAATGATTCGATCCTCTTCTACATTGACCATGGAGGCTAGAGTGGCTAGAGCATCTGCAAACTGATTTTTGGCTCGTGGCAAGTAATGGAAGGATAAACCATCAAATTGTTGAGCCAATTCATCCAAGCGTTGTAGGTAAGGAACCAAACGCTCTTCTTTAATTTTCCATTTCCTTAAAGCTTGGGAGACTATTAAGTTGGAATCTCCGAAAACCTTGAGGACTTTTATCTCTTTTTCTAGGGCTGCTTCTAACCCCTTTATGCAAGCTTCATACTCGGCTTCATTGTTGGTGCAGTCGAAATCTAATTTGACAGCGATTGGAATGTATTCTCCACAAGGAGTTTTGAATATGACTCCAACCCCATTTCCATGGTAGTTCGAAGCTCCATCGAAGTACATTTCCCAGACTTCACTTTCCAAGTTCACCAAGTCTTCATCAGGAAATTCTACCTCCGGCATTTGGTCTTCGATCGGTAATTCTGCTAGTTGATCAGCCAAGGCTCCGCCTTTCACCACCCTTCGTTGTACAAATTTTAAATCATAAGCTGCGAGCACCGACACCCACTTAGCCATTTTACAGTCAAGAACCGGCCTCTCCATAAGGAATTTCAAGGGGTTCGATTCAGAAATGACGTAGGTGGTGTAAGATGAGAGGTAGTGCTGCAGCTTTGTACAGGCCCATACTAGAGCCAAACACAACTTCTCTATCTTATTGTATTTTAGCTCATATTCTAGCATCCCCTTGCTAAGGTAATACACGGCATTTTCTACCCTCGTATCTTCTGCTTGTTGAGCTAGCATTGCACCCATCGCTTCTTCTGTCACTGATAAGTACAACAGCAAGGGCTTTCCTAGCCTTGGTGGCTGTAAAACTGGTGGGGATAATAGATATTGCTTGACTTGGTCGAAAGCTTTCTGACAATCCTCATTCCATTTTACGGCTACTCCTTTCCTGAGCAATTTGAAGATCGGACCACAAGTATTAGCCAATTGATTGATGAACCGGCTGATGTACTGTAGCCTTCCTAGGAAACCCCGAACTTCCTTTTCCGTCCTCGGTGCTGGTATTTCCATAACGGCTTTTGGCTTTTGAAGGATCAATTTCTATGCCCTTCCGACTGACCATATGCCCCAGAAATACTCCGGATGTAGCTCCAAACAGACATTTTGCCGGGTTGAGTTTTAAATTGTACTTTCGAAGTCTAAGGAAGAACTTCTCAAGCGCTGTTGTATGTTCTTCAGCTATTTTTGATTTAACAACCATATCGTCCACGTACACTTCTACTTCTTCGTGAATCATGTCATGGAAGATGGTCGTCGCCATTCTTTGATAGGTCGCCCCGGCATTTTTGAGCCCAAAAGGCATGACCATGTAGCAGTAGGTTCCCCACTCCGTGATGAATGCCGTTTTCTCTTTGTCTGGCACATGCATCATTATTTGGTTGTACCCGACAGCAAGATCGGTCAAGGAGACCATCTCGTGTCCCGCCATTCGGTCTACCAACAAGTCAATATGCGGCAGGGGGAAGTCGTCTTTCGGACATGCTTTATTCAAATCCCGATAGTCCACACACATTCTGACTTTGCCATCTTTCTTCGGCACTGGCACAATATTTGCTAACCATGTCGGGTAGGCAATGGGTTCTATGAACTTATTCTCCAGTTGCTTGGCTACCTCTTCCTTGATTTTCAAGGACCATTCTGTTTTAAGCCTTCTTAGCTTCTGTTTCACTGGCTTAGCCTCAGGGTATACTGGAATCTTATGCACCACTATTGCTGGGTCAATTCCCGTGATGTCACTTGCCTTCCACATGAAGCAATCGGCAAACTTCTTTAAGCATTCACTGACCTGTTCCCTGTTCACACAGTCAGATGCAATGTATGTATGTTCATTTTCTTCTTTGCCAATTATTATTTTTTCTTTATCATTTTTCATTTCATTTATTTCTTTTTCATTATTTTTGCTTGGAAATGCTTGGAAAGATAGACATGTGGGGTAGTCAATAATTTGCAAGCCTTTATTGATAATGACGAAATCGTCTTCAAAAAGTACATCAAATTTGAAATCTGGATTTTCAAAATCCGACACAGACGACTCAGGAATGGAACTGGACTCTGACTCAGTTTCAGACTCGGGGTCAGACTCGGACTCAATATAGGACTTGATCACATATTTTGACTCTAGGTTTGACTCGGGAGGGGGTTTATCAGCAGCGCGCTCCTCCTCGGCGTACCAATTGGTGAGAGGTCCTTCATTTGGCTTGATCAGGCTCAGCAGATCTTGGTCCCCATCATTTCCTGTGATAACTGCAATTTCGTCAAGGAGACTAGGTTGCATGAAGTCTTCCACTTCGAGTTCGGTTGTTACCTCTTCGGATAAGTCATTCAAGTCCAGGACACAGGTGTCATTCATTTCTAGGAATAGCTCGAAAGGATCGATCAATTCCTGGTCAGAAATAATAACATTTACCCCGTGATTTGGTAAGGGATTAGTGCTAATGTTTGACTCGCTTCTTGGGATGATTGAACCATCGTCTACCAGGTCTTAGATGCGGTTCTTAAGCGTCCAGCACGCTTCAGTCTCGTGCCCATGACCTTGATGATATTCACAGTATTCATTGGTTCGGTAGTTTCTTGGTAAAGGGTAGGGTGGCGGCCTTGCTTCCAAGGGCTTGATGTAGTTGGCCTTGACAGCCTCTCGGAAAACCAAAAGGATTGGCATCCCGAGATCAGTATATGTCCTTCTTGACCGATTGCCATTTCTCATATTGCCCACACATAAAGGATTCGTGGGGGTGATGCTTACCATTTCATGGACTTTGCCAGCTTGGCTAGGCTTCTCGTATTTTGAGGAACCCGAGTCTTCTTTCAGTTGCCCCATTTGAATTGTAGCAGTGGCAATGAGTGACTGGAAGGTTGGTAAGTATTGGGTTTGTAACTGTTGTTGGTAGACAGGCTGCAGGTTCTTTATGATTATGTCTACCTATTCTTGTTCAGAAGGCCGGTTGATCATTTGAGCGACCTTGGTCCTTTTCCTCATAAGGAACGAGGGAAAAGGTTCATTGTTTTTCTGTTCGCTGGTGTCCAGTTTTTTTCTCATTTTCTGAGCTTCTGGCTCAGAAGTAGACATGTCATCCAGGTTAAGGGTAGGATTTGTCGGTTCTGCGGCAGGTCCTTGATTGGAAACAGCAGGTCCACTTCCCTCACCGGAAGCCCCACTTCCATTACCATTACCCAATTCAGCTATCAGGGCAATCCTTTGGGCAGCCAATGCCTCATTCATTCTGGCCTCCATTCTGGCCTCGAGTTGTTCTATAAGGTTTTTGATGTCAGAAAGTGATGCCATTGGTGCAGTTGAGATTGGTGAGGTCGGTGATAGCACAGTAGGTGTGGTTGGCACTAATGTTGGCACTTGAACAGGGGGTACCTGTAAGTATGAGGGTAACTGGATTAAGGGTATAGTAGTATCAGGGTAGCTGATATGAGAGAGAATGACTCTTTGTCCAACTGTGCATGACTGACAAACAGAAGGATATTTTTGTGTCCCTCCACTCTCTTCTCTCCTTTTTTTTTTTTTTTTTTAATGCTTATGGTATGTCATGAATGCGCACAACAACACGTCATAATTTATTTTAATGAGATGATTCGTACCATTGGGTGCATATAGTCCTAAAGGATAGGTTCTATAGGCTATGACACAAATAGAGAATCGGCTTATTAAGGGACCCTTGAACCTTGAGTATGGATATACCTAACCACATGTGAAACAAGGAGTTTCGCGTGGGTCCAACGGTACGCATACCCATGTGCCACCTCCAAAAGGATTAGAGATGGTTTGCGGTAACAGGGAGGACGCTTTGGCTGTCCGTTGGCATAATCAAAGAGACCTGCCGATCAGCGCTACTTGCTATCCAGACTCAGAAGTTTGAACAGAAGAGAAGAAATTCATTTGAAGTTCATTTTTTATGCAATGGAGAAAAGGATTCTCAATCGTGCAAATAAATCAACAAGTTTTAATGTCTTAATCACATTAATTAAGTCCGGATTTCCATATCAAGTATTCTTAAGGAAAGAACACTTGATTCATATCTGCAAAACAAAGCATTGTAAAATAATACCCTAAAGAAGGGTGAGTTAGTTTACACAACAATCGTAGTCCGCTTTATGCAAAATGATTACATATTACATCCCCAGCAGAGTCGCCAAACTGTGAACCCCTTCCCCAAATGTCATAAGCATGTGATGCATATGATGAATGAGAAGAAATACACGTGATGTGTGTGAGTCACCACCTTGTTTAATTATTTAAGGGTAAACTAGGAAAAAACCCTAAGTGACTCCATTTTTAATTAACCTAGTTACTAGATTAATTATCCCAATGATTAAGGCACAATCTACGAACCCGAGATGGATCCCGAGACTATGTCATGCCGATAAACTAACCGATGAATGAATGCTTTGCAAGGTAAATGATGGATTAATGAAATGTTTGAGTGATTTTGACTTGCCACCCGGGGTGAAATCCCGAACGTGCCTACGTACTTCCGTTTGAATGGAAGATCAAAGTCAACGTAGTTCGATAGGCCTTTTTAAAAGGGCTTTGAAGGTGTATGCTTAATGCATGAGTGTGTATGCTTTGTGCATGAGTGTGTATGCTTTGTGCATAAGTGTGTATGCTTTTTGCATAAGTGTGTATGCTTTGTGCATTAGTGTGTATGCTTTGTGCATAAGCGTGTATGCTTTGTGCATAAGTGTGTATGCTTTGTGCATAAGTGTGTATGCTTTATGCATGATTGTGTGTATGCTTCGTGCATTTTTGTTTAGGCATTTTGCCAAAAATTGATTGATTTAGGCGTATTGCCAAAAATGTTGATTTTGAGGCATTTCGCCAAAGATTGATTGATTTTTAGGCATATTGCCAAAAATGTTGATTTTAATGGCTTTTAGCCAAAATGATTTGATTTAGGCAATTGTTGCCAAAATGTGCGATTTAGGCGATTGTCGCCAAAATGGTTGATTTTAAGGCCTTTGGCCAAAATGTGTTGTTTTAGGCAATTAGTTTGCCAAAAATGTGCGATTTAGGCGATTGTCGCCAAAATGGTTGATTTTAAGGCCTTTGGCCAAAATGTGTTGTTTTAGGCAATTAGTTTGCCAAAAATGTGCGATTTAGGCGATTGTCGCCAAAATGGTTGATTTTAAGGCCTTTGGCCAAAATGTGTTGTTTTAGGCAATTAGTTTGCCAAAAATGTGCGATTTAGGCGATTGTCGCCAAAATGGTTGATTTTAAGGCCTTTGGCCAAAATGGTTCAATTCTACGACTTTTAGTCGAAAAAGATTGATTTTAAAGCGTTTCGCCAAAATGGTTCGGTTTTACGACTTTTAGCCGAAAAAGGTTGATTTTTAGGCATTTTGCCAAAATGGTTCGGTTTTACGACTTTTAGCCGAAAAAGGTTGATTTGTAGGCATTTTGCCAAAAAATGTTGATTTAGGCCTTTAGTCACAATTATTGATTAATTGGACTTAAGCCGGATTTGTTCGAAATAAGGCAGTTGAACCGTAGTTATTAATTAACTAGGCTCTTTTAGCCAATATTGTCGGATTTAAACTTTAATACCACGATTATTGATTAACCGGACATTTAAGCTTAATCAAATTAATTTAAGACGGTTTATTTGTCTAAATGATGATGTGAATGCGTTTATGCAATTATAGAATTATTAAGAGTAGAAAAGAAGTATGCATGAAGTGCTAAAATTAAATAGGCAGAGTTTCGTTTACGTACCTGATTTAATCGTCGACCACTTCTTAACTCCAGGTTAAGCTCCTCATTTAGGTATATTAATTAATTTTTAATTTTATTTAATTTTAGTGGTCAAATATCACAATAAAAATGCAATAAAAATTAAATTAAAATGCAAAAAGCGGTAAAGAAAACGCAAGGAGCGTGAGAGGGAGAAGGATTCGTCCGTCAAAACAGACAAGGCGCAAGAAAATGGCTGAAAATGGCCTATTTATAGGCCATTTTCGGGTCCCGGGCGGCAGGTGCCGCCGGAAGGGCGGCAGCTGCCGCCCAGTGGGGCTGGGCGGCAGCTGCCGCCTGGCTCGGCGGCAGGTGCCGCCCGAGAGGGCGGTAGCTGCCGCCCTGTCGGTGGGGCGGCAGGCCCCGCCCACGCTGGGCGGGGGGTGCCGCCTGGGAGGGCGGCAGCTGCCGCCCAGTCGGTGGGGCGGCAGGCCCCGCCTGGTCTGGGCGGCAGGTGTCGCCCAAGCTGGGCGGCAGGTGCCGCCCAGGGGCGTGGGGGAGCCAGGCCCCGCATGCGCGGGGCGACAGGCCCCGCGCGCGCTGGGCGGCACGCCTCGCCTGTCGCCCCGCGCGCGCTGGGCGGCTGACCTCGCCCGCGCGCGCGGCAGGAGTCGCCGTGGCCGGCGCCGGAGTCGCCGTGGCCGGCGGCCGGCGCCGCCGTGGCCGGTGTGGACACCGTGCCTTGCTCCGGGGGCCTTTTTGGGAGTTCCGGACCTCCGAAAAATATTCCGGGACCTGTTCCGCGATCCTCGCAATATTCCGGACGTTTTAAGTACCATATTGATATATTTTCGGTGAACTTCCGAAATAGCCTCCGGTCCGGCCGGACTGTTTGCAGTCCGGGAAAACAGGCTTTCTGAGCCTCAAAATTTAGGTATTCACAGGTTTAGTCATAGTTAAAGTTTTTTGACTCTCCCTATAGATAGATCGAACCCAAAAACTCCTCCTACATGCCCAGTCTACGTTGCCAATTGAAATATAATTGTAGGTTATATTTTGTATTATTAGTATAAAAGTATTTAAAAAACAAGAAAAAAAATATACATCTTATATTTTGTTTTCAAAAAATATACATAACTTATATTTTAATATCAAAATTTGCGTCTTAGTTAATAATTTGAATAACAAACTCAATTAGCAATAAGGATAATGGATTCATTGCTCATATAGAATTAATTAATTGACATTAATTAATTAATAGAATTATAAACGAATTGAATTCAGTCGAGCTGAAGCTTGGCTTATTAAAGATATGCTCTGGCTTAATTATATTTAATGTATATAGTATGCATTCAGTTTAGTATTTTTTATTTATCTTTGTTTCTTTTGAGTTGTGATTTGATTTATCTTTGTTTAAGTGTTAAACGAGTCAAAGAAGCAAGAAAAAGTCAGAGGTTGCCCATTTCAGTACTGACCTCTTTTCACCATTTCACAAATACCTGAAGCAATAGATAGAATTTTTTGAGTGCTTGAAATTAGGTTAGAAACTAGACATATTGAGTTTTCTAACAATACATCAAATGCCTAATTAGAAATGAGTGCATGTGAATCACATTCAGGAGAGTAAGATCCAGAAACCCTTATAGACAGGACATTAAAACAACCAGCAATTGTGGAATCTCTCATCCCAAATTCATCCAAAACAATATTTATGGGTATAAATAAGGGTAAATTATCACCATAGCAGTTAGAAATGAAATGATAGTCAGTGTTTGACTATTTAAGAATATTGATAGACTGTGTTTGACTAGTATTTGATATTCTGTCGTAGTTTATGTCAATTGTGTAGTAGAACTTTGCCCGGTAGATCATGCTAATAGCTCAAACTGGGATTGAGTTACAAATATATTTAGTTTTTGTAATAGGTATCGGGCACTTGAATCGAGTTAAGTATTTCAAGTATATGCCAACATCATAGAATTTTGAGTTTTCAAATTTTTGTACATTCAAATCCAAACCCAATATTATACCAACTCAATTTGAAGGAAAATAGTTTTATATTTGTCATCGCAGCCAATGCATTAGGTCCAAACATATATACAGTGAAAAACACTAGCTAAAAACTTCACTACATCAATATCAAAGCACATCCAAGAATACCTGAAGAGCAAATTATTGAAGAGATTATAAAAGGCTAAGAAATAGTGTAGAATAGAGTCCCACACCTTGAAACGAGCATAAGCCGCTATATTTGCTTGTCTTCTAATCCATCTAATTGTTGGTTAGGTGGCTTGCAAATCCCACATCGGAAAAAAGGGAAGGGAGTGGGGAGTTGTTTGGCTATAAAAGAAGCCTAGCTCCTTAAGTTTTATTCATCCCAACTTGTCTTCCAATACCTAGTGGGTTAGACAAGTTTCTCTCCTCTGTCATTTGTATATTTCTTCAGTGAAATATAAATTTGGTAGTGTCTCAGGACATAGGCAAAATTGGTCGAACCTCGTTAAATTTTGGTGTTTCTCTTATTTATTGTTTTTGCCTTTATTTATTTAATAGCTATTGTTGGGCAAAAATATTTTTGGTGGTTATTGTCTAATTAATTACTTCCAAGTAAATTCTGTCAAACGACACGAATTTAGTCCAAGGCAAGTGGATTTTAAATGAGACCGTTTGTGACTCCTCCACTTATCTGGGAATTTACTTGGTGTAGTTACTCAGTACAGTAATTCACAAATTGCTTTTGGTGGAAAAAGCCCAATTTCCACAACAATGGGTATTAGAGCCAAGGTTACTAAGTATTCACTGTGGTTGCAGCATAGTCTGATCTGCCACATAAAAAAGGTTCCTTGGTTGTGTTCCGCATTTTAAAAATTGATTTTATAGCTATTAAATATTTAAAGCAGAAATGGCAGACGGAAAGAAAAATACCACACCTGCTACAGCATCAACCATCGTAAGAAATGCTGTATCAAATACAAGATTTACAGTGGAGATTTTCGATGGCACCGGTCATTTCGGCATGTGGCAAAGTGAAGATCTAGACGCTCCCTTTCAGCAAGGTCTAGATGTTGCTATTGAAGAAGAGAAACCAAACGAGTGGAGGAGAGTGAATGGAAGACCATCAATCGTCTGGCATGTGGTACAATTCGGTCATGTCTTTCTAGAGAGCAAAAATATGCTTTCTCGAAAGAAACTTCTACAAACAAATTGTGGAAGGCATTGGAGGAGAAATTTTTGAAGAAAAACAATCAGAATAAACTCTTCATGAAGAAGAAATTGTATCGCTTCGATTATGTTCCCGGTACCACTATGAATGAACACATCACAAAATTTAATCAGTTGGTGGGTGATTTGTTTAATTTGGATGTGATATTTGGAGACGAAGATTTGGCAGTGTTGTTGTTGGCATCTCTTCCTGATGAATTTGAGCATCTTACAATGACTCTAATCTATGGGAATAAAGATGTGACTTTCAGTGAAGTTTGTACTGATCTTTATAGCCATGAACTGAGAAAGATAAAAAAGAAGGAAAAGGCAACTGAAGTAGAAGCTCTGGTGTTTAGAGGCTGTTCACGAGGCCAAAAGAAAGGGCGAAAGAAAAGTAGATCCCGTTCAAGAGCCAGAGTTGAAAAAGATGAGTGTGCCTTTTGTCGTGAGAAAGGTCACTGGAAGAAAGATTGTCCAAAGTTGAAAGCCAAAGGCAAAGCTGTTATTGATTCAAACATAGCTGAGTGTGATGATGAAGACTCAGACTTCTCATTAGTTATCATGGCATCTATAGACAATTCATCAGCAAATTTGACAAGTTCTGGTGAAGTATGGCTGCTAGACTCTGCATGCAGTCATCATATGAGTCCCCATCGGGACTGGTTTTTTGACTTTAAAGAACTTGAAAATGAAGTAGTCTATACTGCAAATAATGTTCCTTGCTTCACAAAAGGGATTGGTTCAATCCATTTGAAGAATCATGATGGGTCAATCAGGATCCTGACTGATGTTCGATATGTACCGAGTTTGACAAAGAATCTCATTTCAGTGGGAGTCCTAGAATCAAAAGGACTCACTATAATTGCGAAAGAAGGAATGATGAAAATCATCTCGGGTGCACTTGTGGTGATGAAAGGAATTTGGAGAAGGAATAATTTGTATTACCATCAGGGTAATACAATTATTGAATCGACAGCAGCAGTTGTTTCTAGTGATGAAAAAGAGTTAGAAACAACCAGATTGTGGCATAGGCGATTGGGACATGCAGGTGAAAAATCCTTGAAAAGATTGTCAGATCAGGGACTATTGAAAGATGTCAAAACCTGCAAGTTGGACTTCTATGAGCATTGCACCAAAGGAAAGCAGTCAAGAGTGAAATTTGGCACCGGAATCCATAATACCAAGGGTATTTTGGACTATGTTCACTCTGATTTATGGGGACCCTCTACAACGGCTTCTTTGGGTGGCAAACACTATTATGTAACCTTTGTTGTGATTTCTCTCGAAGGGTTTGGGTGTATACTTTGAAGTCAAAAGATGAAGTGCTAGGAGTTTTCCTCAAATGGAAAAAATTGGTGGAAACTCAGACTGGCAGACGCATCAAATGTCTCCGAACAAATAATGGAGGAGAATACAAAAATGATGCTTTTGATAAAATCTGCGCAGATGAAGGCATTGTTCGACACTTCACAGTTAGAAATACACCGCTGCAGAATGGGGTGGCAAAACGCATGAACCGAACATTGCTGGAGAAAATTCGGTGTATGTTGTCTAATGCTGGGTTAAACAAGAAATTTTGGGCTGAGGCTTTGTCATATATCTCATTAATCGATTACCATCAACTGCTATTGGTGGCAAAACACCTATAGAGGTATGGTGTGGAGAACCTGCTAATGATTATGATTCCTTACGTGTATTTGGTTCCACTGCATATTATCATGTTAAGGAATCGAAGCTAGATCCAAGAGCTAAGAAAGCCATTTTCATGGGAATAAGCACCAGTGTTAAAGGCTATCGGCTATGGTGTACAGAATCAAAGAAAATAATCTTTAGCAGAGATGTCACTTTTGATATGAATCTACCATGTTAAAAAAGGTGACAGTTGAGCAGACAGATGGTACTCCACAACAGGTGGAGGATACTCCACAACAGGTGGAGTTTGATAGAAAAATCCCAGTAACAGGTATTGAACCTGTAGAAACTCCTAAGGTAGAAAGAGGTTCAGATGAAGATGAGGTTCAACTCCAAGAACCTTTACAGCAACTTGAGTCAATTGCACTTGATAGGCCAAGGAGAGTAAAGCCTACTCGTTTTGATGATATGGTGGCCTATGCATCTCCAATTGCAGATGATAGCATTCCATCCACTTTTAATGAAGCTGTCAAAAGTTCACAAGAAATAAAGTGGAGAAAAGCTATGGAAGATGAAATGAAGTCCCTTTATAAGAATCAGACGTGGAACTTAGTTAATCCACCAAAGGAAAAGAAGGCAATAGGATGCAAATGGGTATATGCAAAGAAAGATGGATTTCCTGACAGAGATAGTGTTCACTATAAGGCAAGGTTGGTAACTAAAGGCTACGCTCAGACAAAGGGAATTGATTATAATGAAGAATTTTCTCCAGTTGTAAAACATTCCTCCATTCGGATTTTATTAGCCTTGGTAGCACAGTTTGATTTCGAACTAGTTCAATTGGATGTAAAAACTACTTTTTTACATGGAGATCTGGAAGAGGAAATCTATATGACTCAGCCAGAAGGATTCAAAGTTGCTGGAAAGGAAAATATGGTATGCAAACTTGAAAATTTGATTTATGGATTGAAGCTGTGACATCCCAGGTTTGGGGCACAACACCTTAGGCGAATCCCACATCGGCTACGCACAAGGTGGAAGTCCTATACATAAAGGGTGGCAACCTTGAACATGGTAGACGCGTTTTGGGCTGGCAGAGCGGAGGTTTTCCCTGGCCCAAAAACAAAACCGTGAGGGTTCATGTAACAGCCCAGCCCATGGTAGATATTGTCCGCTTTGGGTGCCAAACCTGCCTAGCCCATGGTAGATATTGTCCGCTTTGGGTGCCAAACCTGGCCTGAACCCTCACGGTTTTGTTTTTGGGCCAGGGAAAACCTCCGCTCTGCCAGCCCAAAACGCGTCTACCATGTTCAAGGTTGCCACCCTTTATGTATAGGACTTCCACCTTGTGCGTAGCCGATGTGGGATTCGCCTAAGGTGTTGTGCCCCAAACCTGGGATGTCACAAAAGCAATCTCCGAGGCAGTGGTACAAGCGATTTGATAAGTTTATGCAAGGGCAGAAGTACACAAGAAGCAAATGCGATCATTGTGTGTATTTGCGCAAGCTACAAGATGGCTCCTTCAATTATCTACTTTTGTATGTTGATGATATGCTAATAGCTTCAAAGAATAAACATGAAATTGAGAATTTGAAGAATCAGTTGAATCAAGAATTTGAAATGAAAGATCTGGGCGAAGCAAAAAGCATTCTTGGTATGGAAATTACCAGAGATAGGAAATTGGGGAGACTTTGTCTGAATCAGAAGCAATATCTGAAAAAGATATTAAAGCGTTTTGGTATGGATGACAAAACCAAACCTGTTAGTACACCTCTTGCTCCTCATTTCAAACTTAGTGCTGCTCAGTCGCCAAAAAATGATGCAGAACGGGAATACATGTCAAAAGTTCCCTATGCAAATGCTGTAGGTAGCTTGATGTATGCTACGATGTGTACAAGACTAGACATTTCACGGCAGTTGGAGTTGTGAGCAGATACATGCATGATCCTGGTAAAGATCATTGGCAAGCTGTGAAATGGATTCTGCGGTATCTTTTGAACACTGTGGATGTTGGATTGTTTTTTCAACAGATAAGAATAGTGGACAATGCATAGTCGGATATTGTGATTCTGATTATGCTGGTGATTTAGATAAACGTCGATCAACTACTGGTTATGTGTTTACTCTTGCAAATGCACCAGTTAGTTGGAAGTCTATTTTACAGTCAACAGTGGCTTTGTCTACAACAGAGGCAGAGTACATGGCAGTTACAGAGGCTGTTAAGGAGGCAACTTGGCTTCAAGGGTTGCTTGATGAATTGGGAATTAGGCAAAACAACATTGTTGTACATTGCGATAGCCAAAGTGCTATTCACTTGGCAAAGAACCAAGTTTATCATGCAAGGACAAAGCATATCGACGTTCGATTTCATTTTGTCAAAGAAATTCTGAAGGAAGGACAAGTTCAACTCCAGAAGATTCAGACTGCTGAAAATTCTGCTGATATGATAACAAAAGTGGTGACAGCTGTCAAGTTCAAACACTGTTTGGACTTGATTAATATTGTTAAAAATTGAAGCTTGGCACTGCCAAGCACATTTGTAGACATTACAACTTTGTAAGAGAGAGTAGAAGTTTGCATTGGTGGGATTTTCGCCAAGGTGGAGATTGTTGGTTAGGTGGCTTGCAAATCCCACATCGAAAAAAAGGGAAGGGAGTGGGGAGTTGTTTGGCTATAAAAGGAGCCTAGCTCCTTAAGTTTTATTCATCCCAACTTGTCTTCCAATACCTAGTGGGTTAGAAAAGTTTCTCTCCTCTCTCAATTTGTATATTTCTTCAGTGAAATATAAATTTGGTAGTGCTCGAGGACGTAGGTAAAATTGGCCGAACCTCGTTAAATTTTTGTGTTTCTCTTATTTATTGCTTTTATCTTTATTTATTTAATAGCTATTGTTAGGCAAAAATATTTTTAGTGGTTATTGTCTAATTAATTACTTCTAGGTAAATTCTGTCAAACAACACGAATTTAGTCCAAGGCAAGTGGATTTTAAATGAGACTATTTGTGACTCCTCCACTTATCTGGAAATTTACCTGGTGTATTTACTCAGTACAGTAATTCACAAAATGCTTTTGGTGGAAAAAGCTGAATTTCCACAACACTAATGACAATATTAGGCCTATGAAGTAACAAAGTCTTACGATCCTTAACAATGACACCAATATCAGAAAAATCAGGTAAAGATTATTGGTTTCATAGTAAAATCAATAGATTATTGGCCGGTTAATTTCATGAGCTCATCTTGAAACCTTTGCATAACATGTGCAGGCAACCAAATGGGAAATAAAATCCCATCCTCTTCTTTACAATTTTTAAAACAAGCAAAAATACTTATATAAGAAAATGCTCCAGTTGGTCCCGCATAAACTGGATTTTCCCATCCAAAATCAATTTCAGCAAGCCCTGAATTTGTATCAACTGAAAGGAAGTTGAAACCTTTAGTAAAATGTGGTTTAACCCTTTATAACTAAAAGATCTATAACTGACCTTATATATTCTTCACTTATTTTATTCTTGCAATTCTTCACTAACTCAAGTGCATACCCTAATCGGTTTTTACATAAGAGTCCAACATTTGAGAGCACCGCGGGGAAAATGAAAGAATTACCATAGAATCCACCCGTAATTGCATGCATGGATTAGCAGGAACACTTGTTATGCATGATAGGCTAACGATTTCATTAGGATCAAGTTGAAATGCAATTGTCCGGCATTTCTGCAAACAGCTGGTGAGCACTTCATAAGTTAAGGAATCACGCATGTGGGGAGGAAGATGGTTCTTTATTGATTGTATTTCTTTACAGCAAAAAAAAAAAAAAAAAGAACGATGAACCATATTTGGTTAGTCCAAATTTAATGACTTCCTGTTGTTTGAGTCCTGGTATTCGTGGTGTATACATGTGAACTTCGGTGGATTTCTTGCACATAATATTTCTCTTTGCCAAACAGGGAGTTGAAATGGTGTTTTTGCTCCTTTTGCTATTTCTCCAGTTGCTTTCAAGAATTTTGCTAAGCCAGATGAGCCACACATTGTGTGATTTAAACGTATTGTAAAGATAAATCCTCCACATGTTAAAAGAGTTACCTGAACAAGAAGCATATAGCCTGTATGGGCTCAAATGTAATTTACCAAGAACTCTTTTATAATTTTGTAAGGATAAACTCGTAATTACAGATATTTTGATCGCTTGGTCAGTTGAGCTATCGGATCTGTTGTTGTGCTGTATTAACCCTCTTCATTCGTTAAAGAGGGTAATGTCATTTTTTCATGACTGTGACAATATTTGACAACTACTATAAATATTTGCTTTCTTTATTCTATAATATTTACTTACCAATCACACTTTCTATTTTGGTTTTAACCGGTTAATTTTTGACCGGTATTTCAAATTTTCTTTATTTAATTACTCTCAAGAGCATTAAAGATTATTCAATAATACTAATTGTTTTAATAAATAATAGTTGTAGTTGTTATCTTTTTTAAGGAATGGGAGAACATTGAAATTTAAATCTATTGTCAAATCATGTATACACTTAACACTAGACTATGCTTTGGTATGCAGCTATTGTAGTAGTTATTAATGGTTCTACTAGTAGTTGTTTAATTTAAAATGATAAAAAAAATTGCATTAAACATGTAATTAGCTGAACGGAAATTTGATTAGAGAAACACCAAAAATAATTTGCCCAACAATAGCTATTAAATGGGTAGTAATAAACCAATGCTTCACTTAGTGCTTTTCTTATAACTACGACCTGGTCCTTTCCTTTCGTTAAAGGATCACCACGATAAAACAGTATAAATGAAATTTGAAAATGTAAGCCTTCTTGATCGTCTATGTCCGAAAGATTCTTTAGTTCACGAGGTGTCGGTTTATTAGGGCCCCGATAATAAAATTACGAGAATAATTATGGCAGCGGAAAAGTATAATTGTGACACACAGAATTTACATAGTTCACACTTAACTGTTTAGGGCTACTGGACAATTCAGAATTATTCTTCCACTATTAAAAAATAGTAGGCTTACAAAGCGAGTAATACAAAAATAGTAGCACTCAAACGTGTTTCCCAAAAACATCCAAAAATCATTTCCTCACTATTTTCTCTACCCTAGTTTTAGGAAACACTTCCTAAAACTAAATAACTCTCTCTCAAAAACACATAGGATTTTCTTTCTCTTCTGTGAGTTGTTCTTAAGGCATGGCTAATCTCCTCTATTTATAGAACAAAACGCATATCGAATGAGCTATACAATTCCAGTGCAAATTGGAAACCACTTCCAATTTGCACAAATTTCACGGCTGCCGCCTGATTTCTTTATTTCTTCCTCCCTTTCCTAACTTCTATTTTTATTTTTATTTTTCTTTTCCAAAAAAAAAACGCGTGGGTCCTGCACTTGAGTGGGGACACCACCTTTTCCCCTTCTCCGTAGGCAAAGCTTTAGTCATCATATCCGCGCCATTATTATCAGTGTGAATCTTTTCTATCTGAAATGACTTCATCTCCAGCGCATCACGTATCCAATGATACCTCACATCAATGTGCTTTGACCTTGAATGAAAGGTCGAATTTTTGCTGAGTCGTATCTCGCTTTGACTATCACATAGCAGAATGTACTTCTCTTGTTCTATACCCAATTCTTGTAGGAATTTCTTCATCCACAAGAGTTCTTTGCTAGCTTCTATAATGGCAATATAGTCCGCCTCAGTGGATGAGAGTGCAACGCATTTTTGTAATTTAGATTGCCAAGAAACTGCTACTCCTGCAAGGGTCATCAGATATCCAGAAGTTGATTTGCACGAATCAACATCACCACCGATATCTGCATCTGTTTAACCTTGTAACACAGGTCTATTATCACCAAAACATAAGCAGATTTTGGAAGTGCCTTTAAGATACCTGAGACTCCAATTCACTGCATTCCAGTGTTCTTTACCTGGATTTGAAAGAAATCGACTAACAATACCAACAACATGAGCAATATCCGGTCTTGTGCATACCATGGCGTACATCAAGCTGCTAACGGCGGATGCATAAGGAATCTTCTTCTGTTCTTCTTTTTCTTTTTCATTCTCACTTGAAGGACATTGACTGAGACTTAATTTGAAATGACCTGCAAGTGGAGTACAAACTGGTTTAGCATTGCTCATATTGAATTTGCTAAGAACTCTCTCGATGTACTTCTCTTGAGACAGCCATAACTTTCTCTTTTTCCTATCTCTGGGGATCTTCATTCCAAGAATCTATTTTGCCGATCCCAAATACTTCATGGCAAAGGATTTTCCAAGCTCCCTTTTCAAGCTCTCAATTTTCTTAGCATCATGGCGACAATTAGCATATCATCCACATATAACAAGAGAATGATAAAGTCGCCTTTACGAACTTTTTCACAAACACACAATGATCAGAAGTAGTTTTCTCATACCCTTGATTTACCATGAAAGAGTCAAACTTTTTATACCACTGTCTGGGAGCTTGTTTGAGGCCATACAAGCTCTTCTGTAATTTACACACCAAGTGTTCTTTGCCTTTGACTCTGAACCCTTCTGGCTGCTCCATATAAATTTCCTCCTCTGAGTCACCATGGAGGAAAACGGTCTTTACATCAAGTTACTCGATCTCCAAATTCAAGCTAGCTGCTAAACCGAGCACAACTCTGATAGAAGACATCTTGACTACGGGTGAGAAAATTTCTTCAAAGTCAACTCCTTTCTTCTGACCGAATCCCTTTCACAACCAGTCTTGCCTTATACCTTGGTTATGAGTTGTTCTGTTCAATCTTCAACCTAAACACCCATTTGTTTTTTAGTGCCTTTTTACCTTAAGGCAGTTTCACCAACTCATAAGTCTGGTTCTCATGCAAAGACTCCATCTCATCTTTCATGGCTTTCCACCACTCATTCTTTTTACAATCTTCCATTACCTCCTGGTAGTTCTGTGGTTCTCCCCCTTATGCCAACAAGTCATACTCATTAAGAGAATATCTCTGGGAAGGTATCTTGCCTCTCGTAGATCTTCTCAATTGAGGCAGTTCTTCTGTAGGACATGGTTCAGCATCATTCTGAACAGGTTCACCATCGTCTTCTTAATCACTTTGTGGTTCTACACGAGGTTCTGCATCAAGACTAACAGGGAACTCATTGATAGACTCTGGCTTTTCATTTTTCTCAAAGTCTTCAATGGTTTGGTCTTCCAGGAATACTACATCTCTGCTTCTGATGAGCTTCTTTTCAACTGGATCGCATAATCTATATCCAAGATCATCATTTCCATAACCCAAGAAGATACACTATTTTGACTTCGAATCAAGCTTGGATCTTTCATCTTTTGGAATATGAACAAAAGCCCTACAACCAAATATTCTAAGATGATTGTAAGAAATATTTTTCTCTGACCACACCTTTTCTAGTAAATCTCTGTTGAGGGAGGTTGAAGGTGAAAGGTTGATAAAGTAAACTGCAATTCTCATTGCTTCAGCCCAAAAGGTTTTCAAAAGTTTGGCATGAGAGAGCATACATCTAACCCTTTCAATAATGGTTCTGTTCATTCTCTCTGTAACTCCATTCTATTATGGAGTTTTAGGAACTGTCTTCTGAAGTCTGATGTCATGTTCTAAGCAATACTTCTCAAATGGTCATCTGTACTCACCACCATTATCAACTCTAACACATTTCAACTTTCTTCCCGTTTGTCGTTCAACACTGACATGAAAGACTTTAAACATATCCAACACTTTGTCTTTTGACTTTATTGGTAAAGCCCACACCTTTCTAGAATGGTCATCAATAAAGCTAACATAATATGAGCAACCACTCAAGGATTTGTCAACCATTGAGCAAACATCAGTGTGTACCAATTCTAAAATACTAGGCTTTCTAGAAGGAGAAAGGGATCTTTGAAAGGAAATTCTATGTTGTTTACCAGACAAACAACCGGTGCATATTTTTAGAGGAAAACCTTTCAAAGATTGCATTTTCTTCTTGGTGAGAGTCTCCATTCCTTTCTCACTCAAATGACTAAGACATTTGTGCCACAACTCAGCAGATGAATCTTCAACTGCATTCACCACTCCTGTGCAAACTTTGGCTAGGGTGTAGTAGAGGGTGTTGAACTTTCTTCCTCTACCGAACACCAAGTTACCTTTGGAAAGCTTCTAAGTTCTGTTGGTAAACAGATTTGCATAACCCAATTCATCAAGACAATGAACTGAGATCAGATTAAAGTTTGCCGTAGGAGTGTATCTCACATCTTCCAACCAGAGATCGTAACTAGCATTAGTTTTTATGCATACTATTCCAATGTCACAAATTTTCACATATGTGCCATTCAAAGTCTTGACATGGTCGTAATCTCAGAGGGTAAGTGATGAAAAATATTCCTTCTTTGAAGAAATATGATATGAACATGCAAAGTCAATAATCCAAAGAGATTGTTGACTAGTGGAACACTCACTGAGACCAGCATGAGAAATCAATGCACTACCATCACCAAGTGCGTCAACATCAATAGCTACTGAAGCTATCTCCGTATTGTCTTTCTTTTCCTCATCATTTTCTTTGGCTCGTTCCTTCTTCCACTTTTTGCAGTGCCTTTGGATGTGACCGGGCTTGCCACAATGATAGCAAGTGACACCTTTTCTTAACTTGGATCTTCTCCGTGAATTGTCACGTTTGTCTGGATTTTGGGGGTATCTGGTTTTGCTTCTCCCTCTCCTTTATGTAACTATAACAAGTGCATCTGAGTTGCTACTCGTACCATTCTCCTTACGTCCAGTTTCTTCATTCAGAATACTTTCCTTAACTGTGGCTAAGGTCAGATTCCCCTTTGACATATTACTAGGCTTGACAACCAGCGTCTCCCAACTGTCCGACAAGGAACTCAATAAGAATAGTGTCTACACCACGTCTTCTAGCACTATTTTTGATGTCGTCAACTGGTTTAAAATTTCTTGGAATTTGCCCAAGTGATCTGAAGCACTTCCGCCATCTCTGTACTTTAGATTTACAAGCTTTCTGATTAAAAAAGCTTTGTTCTGGGCATTCTTCCGTTCGTACATGTCCTCCAACTTCTTTTAGATTGAATAGGTATCTTTCTCATGAGCGATATGATTTATGACGCTCATTTCAACAGACTGCCTGATAGTTGCGACTGTTTTTCTATTAGTCGACTTTCAATCGGTCTCATTTATTGAAGTTGGCCTGACCCCTTTCAACTCAATCGTTTCAAAGAGATCTTTGCAGCATAGAAGATCTTCCATTAATATCTTCTATACAGCATAGTTTGATGAGTTGAGTCTAACCATTGTGCCTGTTGTTCTATTGTCCATTTTTGACTTGCGCAGAATATTATCACCAACAGAAACAGTATAAGTGAATAGTGACCCATGAATAGTAACAATATACGCAAATAGTACTATACGTGAATAGTGTTGGCTTAAGAGTGACACCTCAACAACAGTAACGCCAATAGTACGGTTCACTACCAACTTTGAGTTACTATTTTACTATTCATCACTAAGTTGATTCTGGAACGTCTTCTCGAACGGACTGCACCAATAGACTCGTCGTAATTTTCTCATCGTCGTGGTATTTTATTTTTAAAATATATCAACAGATCCAGTACCGCTATCTGTTTGGCTAGACTTTCTAAAACCTTCAGCTTTGATACCACTTGTTAGGGTCCCGGCAGTAAAATTACGAAAATAATTACGGCAGCAGAAAAGTAAAATTGTGACACACAGAATTTACGTGGTTCACTGTACCACCCTCCACCCAGTCCCGTGAGACCCGACGGCGGATGCTACATTCAGTGCCGAAGACACCGTCTTAACTTAACATATAAATAGATTATGAATTAGAAGTAATTGAGTATTCACAAGTCTAGCGAGTAATATTTTTCATTACTGACTCTCCACCCATAAAAATCATGTATGCATACTCCAAAAATATTAAATAAAATATAAAACATAAATAGTAATTTTTCGAACCAAAATGATACCGATTCCCGGACTGGAGGTACTATTCACAGACCGGTGATACTATTCATAGCCTGGTAAATCATTGTCCATCCATAATTAATTATATTCAATATCTTCCTCAGGTCTAAATAAAATATTATCCCCCTCTCTGCAGCACCATTCATGACCTGATAAAATAATATCATTTTAAGATTCGAAAATTTTGGGGCATTACATTCACCTTAACTGTTTAGGGCTACGTCTACGGGACAAACTCTGAATTATTCTTCCACTATTAAAAAATAATAAGCTTACAAAGAGAGTAATACAAAAATAGTGACACTCAAAAGTATTTCCCAAAAACACCCAAAAATAATTTCCTCACTATTTTCTCTACCCTAGTTTTAGGAAACACTTCCTAAAGCTAAATAACTCTCTCTCAAAAACACACAGGATTTTCTTTCTCTTCTGTGAGTTGTTCTTGAGGCTTGGCTAATCTCCTCTATTTATAGGAGAACAAAACGCATATTGAATGAGTTATACAATACCAGTGCAAATTGGCTACCACTTCCAATTTGCACAAATTTCACGGCTGTCGCCTGATTTCTTTATTTCTTCCTCCCTTTACTGACTTATATTTTGTTTTTATTTTTCTTTTCAAAAAAAAAAACGCATGGGTCCGCACTTGAGTGGGCACACCACTGCCAACATATCGGTTTTGCCCAAGAATGAGTTCCGGCTGACGGCGCTGCACTGAAAATGCCGTAGATAAAGGTGGTGGTGGTGGTGGTGGTGTCATTTGTTATGTAACGTTAAAGGAGAAGTTTAGATATAGATGTTGTTTTCTTTTCTACTTGTAGATTGCAGTATGCGCCCCTATATATAAAGATTGCAGTGTGGTGCCATTTTAGCCACACATATAATGTAAATTCCGTAGGGGATCAATTCCAACAAGCCTTACGTTCGTTTTACAGCTAATTTCTTTCTACCTGTTAATGGTTATAGGTTGAACCTTAACAGCAGAATAGAAACTAATTACCAAGGAAAAGTTATTGATGAGTTGAGTTCATCTATAGTAAAAATAATTAATACTATATATATAGTTCTATATTTAAAAAAAAAAAAAAAAAAAATGGTGGTGGCCATCACCTTGTGGATGTGATGGCTGTACCACCAAGACAAAGATGATTATTGCATTTGATAGAATTTGTCTAAAGAATACAGGCAAGCCAAAATCATCCTGTTATCGCCTGCCAACAATTTCCAATTTAGTGGCCACTATTATTTATGTCTTCTCAATTTGAGGCCCATCCAGTGATATAATGGAGGAAAAATCTAACAATAGATCAATCAAATTATTATAAGTAAATGGTCTTCTCACTTATTTAAAAACGTAAAAAATAGATATAAAGTTTTGCAAATGGTAAAGGGTCCCGATCATTATGCACGCACCCATTATACCAAGTTCTTTTTTTTAATTAAGCTATTCAATATGGCAGGCTGATTTTTAAAATTGAATATTTTGGTTGACAAAATTTTGAAATGCTTAATATATATATATATAAATAATTTTAATAATTTATATTTAATCGATTAATAAAATATAAATTTTTAATTAAGCATAATTAATATTATTTTAAAATATTTCAAATTTCATTAAAATTGTTATCAAAAATCTCATTATTCTAGTGATTGATGGGTGCTTAGGGGACCCACCCTCCCTGGCTTCTATAACAGATTTGACATGCTTAATGGTTAAGACTTACTTTCTAACTTACTGGTAAGAATTTTGTTGCTCAAGCTTAAGACTTGAGTTGAATTTTAAATGGCAATAGTTTTATATTTTAGTTAGTTTGTATTTTATATATAAAAATAATTTTAGTTAGTTTATATCTATATTACATTCCTAATGGCAGCAATTTTTATATTTTAGTTAGCGTGTGTATAATACAAACGTGTTATATATATATATATATATATATATATATATATATATATATATATATATATATATATATATATATAATACTCCCTCCATTCTCTTTTATTTAGAGAAAATTTTTTTTTTATATAGAAAAAGTTAGTCGCTCTAAATAGAAACTTTGAGATTCAAGTCAAATTAAAAAGATCAAAAGCCTTTGAAGTATATGTGTTTTTTTAAGATTGAAGTTCAACAATAAAGGAAAGTGGCAAACACAAAGATTCTCAACATGTAATCCACGCATGTTTCAAGGGACAAATTATCAACTTACTTTTTTATTTCGTTTTATAGTAACACTAATCGTTTTTATAAATTTGGCCACATAAATACAAAGTTGGCATTATTTGTATGTTTGATGAATATATGTTTGATGCGATAGATGACCCAATAGGAAAAATCATAGAGGACACGCTACTATTACTGTTGATCTAGGTAAGAATGGTGACAATAAATAGGTTAATATGAACTTTTATTAATAGTAATTATGCACTTTCTGATTATCTTTTGTTTTTTGTAAGTCACTTAGTGACATTTTATTTTTAGTACTTATGCACTTTTTCAAATATTTATAATGATTATACTCTGTTGTAAACCAATTAGTGACCTATTGTTTTTAGTATTTGTGCACTTTTTCAATAGTTTTTGTTTCTCTGTGTTAGTTAACAGTTTTAGACAAACATAGCAATTTTTGTTTCATTATGTATAGGATTCAAGTCTGAAAGATGCAAAGCAGTGGTCATTTCTAGATATGGTCTGACCGATTTAGATGATTGTTCTTAAATCAAATCATTAACTGTGATTTCATTTATATATGGAAAATGTTTAGAAGTCAAGAAGTCTGATTGTAAACTCAAAAACTTTGACTTTAAATTCTATTTTATTTTGACCATAATGTATTGCATTTGGAGACTACTTTTTGAATTTCATTTAATTTTGGGGAAACCAAATTTTGATTTTAATTTTAAATTTGAATTGAAAAATTATTCAAGTTTAAACAAGTTAGCGCCAAAATATAAATTTTCCCTCTTTTATTTTCCTCGAAAATTTCGGAAATTTGTGGCTTTTAATGAATAAGTTCAAAATTTTGGTCTTTAATTTGGCTCCAAATTTTTTTCGTTTTTGTGCACGTATTATGTAAAAGGTTCCCATTCTAATAAAGAAGGTTGGAAGTGATGCTAAATAATGTAAATAGGCAATAAATGTATTTCTTGGGACTGTCTTTTGTGCCAACTGTTGTTCCCATAATTAATGATGAAATAAAGGCATTTTATAAAGAAAACTTAATTTAACTAATTTTTTTAATCCCATAGCTTTTTCTGTTTTCTCTTGATAAAGAGAATGAAGGAGGTTTTATGTAGTTATTTTAGTTAGTTGATATATATATATCGCCTGATTAGTTGGTGGGTGTGGCCCCTCCAGCACCTCTTCTCTCCGTCACTGGTTCTCCTGCTTCTATATCAGCTTTTTCCATGTCAAACGATCTAGGAATAAGTTAGCAAAAAAAAAAAAAAAAAAGGAGTCATGCAACAAAGAATTTACTTCCTTGGGTCATAATGTAGTGGGTCTCAATTCTTTAATCTTATCTCGAAAGCGAAGGATGTAAGCATTTCGAGTTGTGTTTTTTAGAAGTTTTGAACGGGTTTTGTGGATCACTTGACCCGCAAGATCAGGCCTTAACTTCTCGCTCGGCTTCATCGATCTTGTTCTAATATACCTCTTGTCCACTTCTCAAATGATTTGTTAATTATTTCATCCAAATCGTTGTCAAATGCACATTTTTTTTTTTTTTTGGTCGCTTTAAACTGCTGAATTTGCTTGTGACTTGATTAAGATTTATGGCTTTAAACTTGAATCATTTCATTTTGTAAGCGATTCAATGAAATTAAGAATTTTTATGGCTTTAAACTTAACTCTATTTATAGACAAATTAATGAAATTAATAATTTTTATTAAAACGATAGTATTTCTAACCATATATTTAGAAAAAATGATAAAGTCGAAACAATTTTCAAAGAATTCTTAG
Source organism: Jatropha curcas (assembly GCF_041381405.1). NCBI lineage: Eukaryota > Viridiplantae > Streptophyta > Magnoliopsida > Malpighiales > Euphorbiaceae > Jatropha > Jatropha curcas. Next base: position 9,930,994 of record NC_143161.1, read on the forward strand.
TTTCATTTGGACCCGGTCTAGACAAGTAATTTCTATCTTTATTTGTCCGCGACCCAATACCAAATTAATCAAATAATGTGTAAATTGATATTTTTAGCAAAATTTAGAGAGAAAATTGGCTCAAAAATTAATTTATGTCAATTGAAATACTTGGTCCGAGTTTAGAGATTAAAATGAACCTTTTTCCTAATGCCAATTAGGTATTTAAAGTACACTGATATGTTATTAAAAAAAGAATTAAAGAAATTGAATAACATTTATTATAATTTCAATTTTAATACTTATACTTATAGTGAATACTGAATAATTTGCACACTAGTCTAATGGTTCGTGCATATATGAATTGATAATAGATACAGATTCAAATGTCCCTCTCTGATAATTTAAAAAAAAAAGAATAATCCATACTATAAGATACTAAAAATCCTAACGGTTACCAAATTAATAAAATTTGTGCTATAAATTGATTTTTACAATGGAATACATTTATTTATTGATGTGTTGTTTGGTGGTAATTGAAATAAGAGGGAAGTAAATTAATGAAATACAAGTTTAAAATCAATTTTCCCAATCTTTTCATCACTAGCAAAATTTTGACAAAGGTAGAAATGACAAATGAATTGTCACTAGTGAATTTGATTAATGAAAGATTAGGTGGATCTTGGATCAACGAAAGTAACTTGTAATATTGTTCAGATGTGAAAGTCATGCCAGAGCCCTCTGAAAATGCTACTAAATTCTCATTAGTAGTCAAAGCATTCTGCTGGTCAATAGTATGAACAGTTACTGCATTTGCAGAAGAAGATGAACCACAAGATGAATTTTTAAACTTGAAACCCAGTGAAAAATCGTGTTTCTTGTAGCAAGTCTCAACTGTATGCCTTTCCTTCCCACAGTATGCGCAGACCTTAATTGCACTAGATTGCCCTCTGCCTTAGTTTCTCTTAAAAGATTTGTTCATGAAAACCTTTAATTCAACTTGTGTTGCATATGCAAATTGTCTTTCTTGTTGAATAACAAGAGAGAAGACTTTGTTAATTTAAGGCAAAGGATCTATCAACATGATTTGTGACTTCACAGTAGAATCTGAATCATTGAGACCTTTCAAAAATCGTATGACATAATCATTATCCATATAGGCTTTGAATTTTCCAAAAGCACCACAAGAACATGGTGTAGGGCACTCACATGATGGAATAGGCCTAAAATTCATCAGTTCATCCTAGAGAATCTTAAGTTGTGTGAAGTAATCAGTAACTGAGAGCTCTCCTTGCCTAAACACATAAATTTCTTCTTGTAAATCAAAGATTCTAATAACATCACCTTGTGCAAATCTGTCTTGTAAATCCTTCCAAATGTTTGTGGCTTTATCAATCCACAATATACTCTGAGCAATGGAGGGTTAGAGGGACCTAGTTAACCATGAAATCACCATAGTGTTACGTCTTTGCGAGGGATGGTACATAGAGTCAGTAATGGAAGGCGAAGTAATTGAGCCATCAACAAAACCTAATTTGTTTTTAGATGCCAGAGCCATTTTCATAGCTCTGGCCCATGAGTGATAGTTGGAACCTGTACGTGCTGGAGAAACCAAAACAAGAGCGGACTTTCATTTGGGTGGAGGAAATAAGGATTGGATGGATTCTGCAAATGATCTGGTATTTGAGTCGCCATTGGAGAAGAAAACACAAGCTCTAGGGTTTTGGTTCAGTTGAAGCAACAAGAGAAATGCAATGAAAGATTCAGTTCTTACTCAAAATTGAAGAAAAGTAATTGAAGAACTTGAAAGCTTGTAGAAGAGAACAAAGAGAATCAGCAATTGCTTGAAGACGATGAAGTAAATGCTCTGATACCATAATCCGAAAGTGAAAAATATGGAAGTGAATGTCCGAGAACTGATCCCATAAATAAAACGATGCGTTTTGCTCTTCTCCCAGCATCAGTTAGAGCTTTATCTTTAATAATCGTCCTTTGCGCTTCACCGTTGAGCGGCGCCGCTTTACCACCTAATAAATGTTGATAATAATACTGCAAGAACCATATCTTTTCAAGTAAAGCTGCGTTTTCCTTTTCAAGAAAGAAGTTAATGATGGCGTCAAGGCAAGAGAAGGTGGATCTAGCATATTTAAAGATACTAACAGAAAAACAGAATATCAGAAAAGGCAGAAAATATCGCTCAAAGCCCGCTGGCCTAATAGTCCTCTCAAATTCAATGTTCTTCTTTGGAAGTAAAAAGTCTCTACCCACTATTAAAATAAACATATGCTTCTACAATTGTGGTGGGATCAATGGTCTGCAACTTCTTTATTTGAATTGGAGATATCTACGAATAAAATCTGAGATCCTATAGTTTTGAAATTAAATTCGGATATAAAAAAGTTAAAATAATAATTTTTTAAATTCTGAATAATCGACAATTTTTATGATTAAATATGAGGTTAATTATTATTATTATAAAAAAAATGTTATTATGGACTTACAAATTAAGAACGTTTTAATATAGTTCAATAGCAAAAGTTATCAGGTAATATATAAGTACTTTGAGTGCTTACATTTTAATATGTACTAACTATCTAATTATTAATTACCGATTAATAATAAAGTACCTGTTTATTTATATAATAAAATAAAATAAAATATCGCACGAACCTACATCTAATTTCATTTTATTTAAAAGCAAAAAACCCATTTATTGATGTGGCGAAATTTTGAAAAATTAATTTAGTAAAAATCGGGATTGAATCTTCTTTTTTTCTTTTTAAGGGAAATTCATTTAATGCAAAAATAATTAGTAGTGATATTAACAACTCCATTACCTTTTATGTTAATCAATATATTGAAAATTTATAATACTAAATTGTCTTTTCATACCTTTTTAGATGATCACACATCTCATTATATATATTAAAATTAAATTTGACAAGGGAATATGTATAAAAGAACATTGGACGGTTATTTTTTATTTATTTTATACATTTTTTAGTATTTTAACAACTCTATCTATTTATTAATTATTCTATTCTATGAATGTAAATTTGTGAATAGATTATAGTTCATCTAAATTAAAACAAAGAACACTTAATGCAATATTGTAAAATAGATATAGGTATGTAACTAGAGAAGATACTCAATAATACTATAAGTTATGAGCATAATGTTAATTTTTTGATTAATTTCTTAAATTGATTACCTCCTAATTATAAACATTAGTATTAATAGTTATAATAAAAATCAATAAAATAATTTTAAATATGAAAATAATATATTTCTAATTCATAAGAAATAATTTATATTTAATCGAACATACACATGGTATGGGAGTATAACTAATTTGAAATTCTAAATTTTGCTATATTGTAATATATTTTGTTTCCTAATTACTATTTTTCAAATTTTCCTATTTAATTTCATTAAGTGCTTAATTAGTATCAACTCATCCTTGTTTAATATAATTCTAACTTTTCCTATTTAATCATTTTTTCTTTAAAAATATATTATTTTTAATATTGTTTCCTCATTATAATTATGATTGACGCACTTAATTAATGCCAAATATATAAATTCACTTATGTATTTTACACAAATGTGCAACACACGTTTAACTTTATGAAGGACCTAGTATACCTCTAGAGATATGAATTTTGATTGTTACACATATTTTTGTATTAATAATAGTAGTTTTTGGTATTTTTAGCTTTTACATGTAATATATTTATTTGATACATGATTAGCATGACTTTTCAAATATTAATTTTCACATTTTTAATTATTCAATAAGTGTTTAATTGATTTTAATTTAAAAGTTGGGGCATTTAATAAAAAAATTTGACAAATTAAAATATTTAATTTATGTAATTTTAAATATTGAGGTGCCGCTAGGATCTTTTTGTAAACTATTGTGAATTTATAAATTTAGCCTTTCGATGACCAAATACATGATTTGCCAAAAAGAGACGAGAAAAAAAAAATAATAAAAAGCTGACGCGAGGAGCAAAAGAAAGTCATGAAGAGACAAAATATGATATAGTATTTATAGTTTGTTATACTTATTAAATTTTGGAGCAGAGCACGCAGATACAGTAGTTACAAAATTAGCCACCCAAATACCAAAATTGAAGCTAGCCGCTGTCCAATGTAACTGACCGTTTCTAACTCTCTCTCTCTCTCCCTCCCTGTCGCATGTAAGGCACGTTTCATTCTCGCTCAAAGTCACTCATTCTCAATAAACACATGGTAATCAGTTTGTAGAGCCTGACAATGTCTTTGGACTCTTTGTGATTCTATTTATATGTTAGTGAGTGAGTGAGTGAATGTATTTTTGGTTTTTGTTAGCAAGCTGAAACAGACCATTGAATTTTAAGTAATATAGTTGCTATTATGGTAGTTGTTGTCTTTGATTCTTCATTTTTTTAGGGTTCTTTTTCTTGTTGTTTTCAGTTCTTTGAATTGCTCATTGTTTTTAGTATTGATTTGATTACTCTTCAATGTTGGTTACTTAGCCTTGCATGTTTATCATCTGATATAGGTTATGCTCATTTCAGTGACATTAGCTTTCTATTTGCAAACTTGTTGTTTGGATTCAAATGACATTGTTATGTTTTTGAATAGGAGGTTAATAAGGATTTAACAAGGGTCTTTCCTTTTAATGGTTGTTTTGAGTTTTGATTAATTGTTTGCATCTAATTTGTGTGCTCTTTCTATCATTATCAATCGGGAAACTAGAATGCTTGATGGGTTTGTGCTGGTTTTGGCTGGGGAGAATAAGTAGTGGTGTGTTTGCAATGGGGTTTTGAGATATGAGAATTTAGCATATAGGAACTATTTAGCTTAGCTTAAGGGTATAACAAAATGGTTTTGGGTCGTGAATCTGTGAATGTTGTTGCTGGGAATGTGGGAAAATCAAAGGGAAAGAAGAAGAAAGATGGAGAAACGAAGGAGACTAGGTGTTGGTTTAAGTTGAGGTTTTTGGGGAGCTGCATTTCTTCAAAGACCAAGACTGATAGCTCCACAAATGGCACTAGCACACAATATGGTATCATTTATTTCATTTGTTGCCACAAATTGTTTCATCCTATTAGTTTTGGTTAAATTCTTTATTTGTCATGTCTAATTCCATTTATTAGGTAGATGTTCTGTTTGTGATCACTTGCTATTCACGTCAATTACGTGTACATAGATGTCTGATCGTATATAATCTTACTGCATTCGTCATCCAATATTCTTATTGAATATGTTTATTCTCTTGTCGTTATGATTTTAATATTATTCGCCACTTTTGCATATGTAAACCTTTCTATTTTAGTAGGTGCTTATATGTCAAATTCCATTTGCGACGTGGATTGTTAATCATAACATTTAACGAACTTTTTCATAAAAGAGTTATTCGGTAGACATTAATTGCAGGATCTTACCTTATTGTAATTATTTTCGCCTCTTTCCTTTGGTAGGTGAAATTGTTGAATAGTGTGACATGATAGTTCAATGTTTGTAGGTTGTTATATATAATGGTGATGGGGAAACCATAGAAGCAGTGAAATATTTCTAGTTGAAGAACAGAACAAGCAAATACATAAGTTTAAAGAATGGAAGCACCCATCAAAATGTAAAAAACTTTTTTGACGTATGCTAACCTTGAGCCTAGCCAAGCAAAGGCAGAGTCTTTATATATATATAACAAGATTTATGTGGTTGTCTAGGATACATTTTACCGCAATATTTGAGGAGTTGATTCATTTCATTTCATTTTTTGGATTTTCCTTTGGTAATCCATGGTATATAGGATAGACATATTTGCTTTAAATTGAAGTATCATGCATTATTAGATATTATATGAAGTAGGGAAATTTGTAATCTTTTCCATCATCCTACTCATTTGCTTTTAAAGTAAAAAAGTGGTAATAATTTGACATGTGCTCAAAAAGAAGCATAATGCAGTAAACATGACCGAAGACTATATCTATCAAAACAATAACTTTTTTTTGATAATGAATCTCTGAAAAACATAATAATTTCAGAACCAATTTTATTAAGTTTCAAATGCTTGGAACACGCATGATGAAAATAGGAAGAGTAATGAATGCACAATGAGATTCAATCTAGTGAAGCTTTTCCTGCTATGTTTTTGGTTTAATACATGGTATTTTAAGCTACTAACTGTGATAAAGTTTGTCTTAAATTTTGATCGTGATATTGCATGGAATTCGGTAGGTAGAAATGTCATAATTGTAGTTAAAACAAAAGGGATCTAATATTTTCCCATTATATTTTTCTCCTGTTTTACGTTGTTAGAGTAATTTAACTAATTTTAAAACTTGAAATCTGTCGACTAGGTTGTCCTTTGATATCATATTTCATATTTGAAATTTATGGACTGCAAATGTAGTTGTATAACTGAATTAACTGAGATTCACAGTTTTTTTTTTCCCTAATTCAGTGGAAAGTAAATCTACGAATGATACTGCAAATGATACAAGCAGAGACCACCGAGTTGGATCATCTTCATCCACTAGCTATCCCTTAAGTACTCCATCTACTCCTAACATACTTGAGGAACTGAAATTTGCCTCTCAGCTTCGAAACTTCTCCTTTAATGAGCTTAAGTCAGCAACAAGAAATTTTAGGCCTGAGAATCTTCTTGGTGAGGGTGGGTTTGGATGTGTGTTCAAAGGATGGATTAGCGAGACTAGGACTGCTTCAGTTAAACCTGGGACAGGTCTGCCTGTTGCAGTAAAAAAACACAACCATGGTGGACTTCAGGGTCATAAAGAATGGCTTGTAAGAAACTTCGCAATCTGATTTTGTTTATGCTTAAGTGTGTAGATTCAAAATATATGCCTTACATTTTTTGCTACTACTTATACTTGCTCTATCTCCACTCCTATGATTAAATGGTAGTTCTTTTTCTTTTTATCCATTTTGCCTGGCAGGCTGAAGTTAATTATCTTGGTGCTCTTCACCATCCTCACTTGGTTAAGTTAATTGGGTATTGCATTGAAGATGATCAAAGGCTGCTTGTTTATGAGTTCATGCCTCGAGGAAGCTTGGAGAATCACCTCTTTAGGAGTAATTATTGAATTTTTATTTTTGAATGTTTGCTTAAAATATTCTTTTTTCCTTCCATAACGTTGGTAAACATTTTATTGGATCATCTTTAAATAGGGAATACACGTCTTTGATTTTCAAACTCAAAGCTCTTTTAGGAGATCATTAGGGCTCAAATTGATGGATTGATTTATGCCAGAATTATAAGATTGAAAAGATTATAAAGCTTAAAAAGTTTTCCCTTGGTGGGGAATTATTATTGATAGTAGTATTGATATTTGCAATTTAGTAGGTCTTTGAGAAATTCATATATAGAGTTTTGGAGTTTATGCTATGCAATTTATTTATTAGGTTGGTATTATAGGTATCAGTGTTTTTCCTTATGGTCTTTCTGCTTTTCCTTTATACCACTTTTTCTGAGGTAGGAACAAGTACCCTCTATCTTTCTCTGTACCTCTCATGCTATTATTACTTTGTTGTTGCAGTGGTAAGAGTACTACATTGTAACACTTTAAACTTTACTACCTTTTTCAGATTGGGCAAATTTAGTTAAAACATTAATGCGACAAAGGTGGGCTTGCACAAACTTAAGGAATAGATGTATACGTTATGCACCACTGCTGAATGATGGTGCTGATATATGTCATAATTAACATATGAAGGAAGTTAAAATCCTAATTGTGGTCTAAGGGAAAAGTTCTCTTTGTCTATGTGTGTGTGTTTGTGTGTGCGCCCATACATTCATGCAATGCACAAAATAATTCTCCACGTGCATGTGTTGTGTGTTTTGTCTATTTTGCTTGTTTATGTTAGAATTTTATGTTTTCCCTAAGTAGTGAAGAGAGTTTCTGAAAAACAATGGGCATTATAGTTTGCTTTGAAAGACTGGGGAAAATTGTAACAGTTTAGATAATAATTTCTCCATAAGCATTTAGGGAAATAGAAGCTATATCAACTATGGATGCATTGAGATCATATTTCTCAGAGATAATGCATTCTGAAAATGTCAACCAGCCCCCTCTACTTCACATCATACACGCATGCAAACATGAATGTCTGAGGACCAAGTTATCTCCGCTACTTGACCAGGGTCTTAAATAAAGGCTTTTTTGTTTCTGCCATTTTTGTAATTGAATTTTAGCCCCTATTAATTATCTTTTCTCTATGGATGATTTGCCAACTGCCTTTAAATGGTAGATAAAACATGTGAAACAATCGTTTCTAATGTCTGGTCCAATTATTAACTTATGTCTTTCATAGTTTGTTGAATTCTTTTTTGAACTTATATTTTATTAAATTCTCGAGTTATTGATATGGGCAATTTTGTGAATGGCTTTGAACTGTCATGACAGTTGATTTGGAATGATTCAGTCCTATTCCATGACACTGTTTAATCTGTTTTTGTTTCCGTTACTGTTTCCATTCCCATTATTTAAGAAATCCTGTACTCGGCATGTTATTGTACATTCCAATAATAACTGTGTTTAATATATTAGGGTCTCTGCCTCTTCCCTGGTCCATCAGAATTAAAATTGCACTTGGTGCTGCACAAGGCCTTGCCTTTCTTCATGAGGAAGCTGAACATCCAGTGATATACCGAGATTTTAAAACATCTAATATCCTGCTAGATGCAGTAGGTGACTAGTTCTATGCATGTGATATGCTACTTTCTTCCTTTTATTTGCTCTTCTGTAAAATATTGCTACATCTGTTCCAGGATTACAATGCCAAGCTTTCTGATTTTGGCCTTGCCAAGGATGGTCCTGAAGGAGACAAGACTCATGTTTCTACTCGTGTGATGGGAACATATGGTTATGCAGCTCCAGAGTATGTAATGACAGGTAAGTATGATAGACAATGTATGGTAGTTCTTTGAGGATAAACAATCAATTCCCCCTTGGAATTTTCAAGGATTTCCAATCAAGCTGGAGACGAGCTTTTGGACAATTGAGGACAATAAATTTCAGTTTATGATCAATTATGCCGAATTTTAGGCTGAGTAATGAGTGTGTTATACGTGTGCTCAAAACTGAATTAAAAATTAAATAATGTATTCTCCATCACCCAAATGACAACCTGATGGTGTTTTTAAATTTCATCTCCATCATTATCACTATCCCTCTACCTGCAAATTCCAGGATCAAACCCTTAAAATTTGAAAAGAGAGAGGAAGAGGTGAATTAATTTCCAACTCAAACATCACAGAACTTACAGAAATTAGTTGAAGCTCTGGACTTTTATTTATACTTCAGAAACCAAAACCCTTCAAACACTTCGGTGCCTCTACACTAAAGTGTGGGAAGGTTTCAAAGTGGTGGCTTTTGGGCACCAAAGAGTTCTATTTCCTTCTCTTTCTGAAGATAACAATTTACCACTGAAGAGGTTTAGTTTTTGCAATTTTGCAAAATTTGTATCTTTGCAAAAGTAGTAAAATTCCTTGATGGCAAATAAAATTCAACAAAAGAAAAACCCTTTGAAGTTTCTCTAATGAGTTAATATTGGATTTCAGATTTGAGATTCATAGTTAATCTAAAATTTGTGATGTGAAAAAAATTTTGGAAATAGCTTGATGCCTTGATCATGAAGGCTTTTCAAACTCCTTACCTTAGTTTTTTTTTTTTTAAAAAAATAGTTAAATCTTTGACTTGATTAAGACCTTAAACAAAATGGAACAAACTCCTCGGTGTTCAATTTGTAGCTGGGGTGTGGGAGGAGATGACAAAGTAGTGGGTGAGGAAGACATGGTGAGAGAAACACGTGTTTTTTTTTCTTATTTTCCTTTTTGAAATTAACCTTCACTCTCAAATAATACGTATGGCAGATGCTCTTTTCTCAAGTCAAAGTAGGATGTAATAGGCCATAAAATAAAATTTTTGTCCTAAATTGGTCCAAAAGATCATGTTGGGCTTAATCAGACATCCTTGGAAAGTGTTTTAAGCGTTTATCCTTCTTCAGATTATTATTATCATGTTTTGTTGCTTTATCATGTTTGTTTGAATCGATTTTGTATTCTTGCGTGTACCTGAATTTCATGTTGCTAAGTTGTTGGCCTCTCTACTCTAGTACTTTTCTTCTGGTAGTGTGTTTACCTAGTTAATTTCTGCAGTTGAAACCCAACTTCATTTATCTATTGCTTCCCGCCTTTTGAAAGAGGCACACCTCTTTGCAAATCCTCAATTGTGCACATAGATGTGCGAACAAAGGGGAAAACAAGAAAAATCCATATTTCCTTCTTGTGAGAAATAAGATGTGGTTTAATTTTGGTAGTAGCAAAAATCTTAAGTTTCACAGTATACCCTCCATTGAATTGCTGGTTGAGGCACAAAAAACATAGGCTTTAGTTAACAGCTATTTTACGTATCACTTTTCTGGAATAGGGTTACCTTACAGGCCATCTTATGACAAATCAAGGTGAATTATTCTGTTACAGCTCTTACCCCCTCTTAGAGGCATTACACTACATATTTCTGCTTTCTCATGAAAGCTTAATTTATTAAAATACTTGCTATAATACTGGCTGCAATTGTTATACTTTGGCCGTGGCACCCTGAAACAACAATACTGCGACCTCAAAATAAAGTCCCTGTAAATGCTAGCTACCTGCATGTCCTATCACTATATCTGATGCCCTTGGCTCACGTCGTCCTTACCTTTTTTGTTGCTCTTCTTGCTGAGTATTTCTTCCTGTTCTCCAATTAAATTCTATTATCTAAGCACCTCTTCTTTTTCCCCTTCTTATATTAGAAATCTTTACTATACTCCAAATCTCAAAGCTCCTCTACCATTAAGATGTTTTTTTGACTTATTGCTAATTGCCAAATAAGTCCTCTCCTCTAAAGTTGAAAGTTAAAATCTTAAATTAATGATTAATGCTGAACGGTGAATTTAAATGCAATTAAAGTTTTGCTATAGCTCACCACAGAAGTTTTTGCTGGAGTCTTCTAATTGCAGTTTGGGAAAGGTAGAGTGGCATGCAAGTAAAATACAGTCAGAGAGATTTATTAACAAATATATGATGTTTTGGCTTTTTGTTTTTCATTTTCATTTAAATTACATCACATCTTAGCATGATTATATTAGTGTTATGTATTGAAATTTACCATGTCTGGAACTTTTGTTTGCATATTTTATAGTTTTGGTAGATTTTGCATACTGAAATTTATACTAGAATAAATGCTTTTTGAATTTTTCATTTATGCCATGGTGAATTATATATATTATTACATGTGAGACCTTGTGACTAATTATAATCCTGTGGGGGAGAGAGACAAAAAATAAATTAAAAAATTAAGAAAACGAAATAAAGAAAGAAGAAGAGGGAAAACATAATGGAAGTGTATGTAATTTATCAGGACTATATTCTCTCTCTGAAAAAGACATGTAATATTTTGTTATGGGTTTCTTCATATTGCTGCTATATTTATTACATTTCATGTTGTGCCAGGGCATCTTACTTCAAGGAGTGATGTTTACAGCTTTGGGGTAGTATTACTTGAAATGTTAACCGGCAGAAGATCCATAGACAAAAGCCGACGAAATGGTGACCATAATTTGGTGGAATGGGCAAGACCACATCTTGGGGACAAGCGAAAGTTCTACCGACTGATGGATCCTTGTCTTGAAGGACGCTTCTCGATTGAGGGTTCTCAAAAGGCAATCCAGTTGGCTGCTCGCTGCCTCAAACGTGATCCAAAAGCCAGACCTCTGATGAGTGAGGTCGTTGATATCTTAAAACCCCTGCCCTACCTCAAGGACATGGCCTGTTCATCATCCCATTTTGAAGCCATGCAGGCAGAGCGTTTTAGCTCTAGCCCTAGTACTCGAAATGGAAGCAGAATGTGCCAAGGGCTATCGAGGAATGTTCGACCAAATGGTCCTCATGCTTCTCCATATAATAATAAGTCACCCACACCTAACAACTCGAGGAATGTTCGACCAAATGGTCCTCATGTTTCTCCATATAATAATAAGTCACTCATACCTAACACCTTGAGGAATGTTCGACCAAATGGTCCTCATGTTTCTCCATATAATAATAAGTTACCTACACCTAACGCCAGGCAACCATAGCATTGATTTGAGGATTGATTCTCATCTATTTATTTGGAAGTTGCGATGATGATTGGTTCTTTTGGCAAGACTAATAGTGGAAACTGCAATATTAAAAGACAATCTTTGAGGCGCTCTAGTTTGATATGTAACTTTATAGGAACATTGAACATTGAATGTGAAACATTAAAACATTAATTTTTCTCTCTGGCATTTTCATGCCTCTTTTCTGCTCTTTTTACTTTCCATAGATTTGAGTTATAATTTGGTGTTTTTGCATGGATATAAATAGAATCTTCTCAGGTTTACATTGCGGTGAAAGCGAATGCCGCTACAGGAGGCGTTTCCCTTTCTGAATCTACAGTTTTTTTTTCGAAACTGGAAAGCTTTACAAGGTTCATATCTCGCTCTTTCTCTCTCTCTCTCTCTTTCTTAACATATTTTCTTTTCTTTTGGCTACTTTCCTGTGATATTTCATTGTCCAATCTTGGATTACTCATTTGTGGTTTAGTAAATAAAAAATATATGTGCAATCTTCGCTTGAGCGAGAAAGGCCATTTATTGCTGTAAGTATTTGATGTTTTATTCTAAACCATTTGTGTTCCAGGACTAGAAATATTAATTAATGTCTAGCTATCATTGTAGCTTTTTATTAATGTTTAATTGTCAGGTTTGGAGAAATTCAATCTTTGACTTGTATGCTTTGTTTATTACTTATAAAATAAAGATGTAAATTTTCCTTTATTTGCAAAGAAGTTTTATCTTTTGAATAAATTCAATTTGCTATTAATTGTAGATACTGTCTATTTTTGATAGAGAGGCCAGTTTGCTATTTTTGATTCTTTGAATTCAGGTTCATTATTTGTGAATCAACTTTTTTATTTTCTTTTATTTGCTTCTCTTCTCTAGAGAAATTTATTCTCCTTTGTCACAAATTTCTCTTCTTGTTTCATATTTTATTTAGTCTTTTTCTTTTTTTTTTTTTTCTGTTTTTTTTCTTTGAGGACAATAGATAGTCTACAGATATAGTTTAGAGAATCAGAGATTACCATATTGTTGTTTCTTTGGTCTATGATAAAATTAACTGTTTTGGTAGCTGTTGGTTGTTTTACTAGCTTTTAAGTGTTATCTGTTTTAGTAGTTTTTAATAAAACGCTAAAAGCTAAACGCTACATGAGTTAACTTTTCACAGAACGCATGTTACCAAATAACTTTTTAAGTTAAAACGCTAACAGCTACTTAAAAACCTATTGCCGAATATAGCCTTAGTACTGAAGTTTGGATTTATTTTGACCCACTAACTTAGGATAATTTATTATTTGTTCTTCAAGGTTTTATAACAAAATATTCCCTAATTTAATTAAATTACTTTATATGTTCCATAATTATTCTAATCTTAATAATTCACCCTCCATTAATATATCACTAAAATTAAGAGAGAGAGAGAGAGAGAGAGCAGAAGTGATAAGATGTGTTTTAGGAAATTGTATAAATTAATTATTATGTTTAATACAAATAAGGATAGAATTGGAAGAAATTAATTAGTACTCCTTAATCTCTCAAAATGACAATTAATTTGGGCAAAACAACTAAATATTATAGATAGCAGTAGATAAAGTAGCTGGAGTGATTACAAAATTTTAAGATTGAGGTATTGGAATAAAAATGCCTCAGGGCAGGTTACTTGGGTTTTAAACAATTAATTGATTATTTTTTTTGAGGGATTCTTTGCTTTATTAGAAGTGAAGATTTATCATCTGTTTGCTTCTCTTTGCTCTCTGTAGTTTGCAACTTCTTTTTTCCTCTTTATTTTCCATTCATTATTTTGTTTTTTATTTTTGTTTTTTTTTTTTATCAAATTATTAGTTTTTAAAGTTGGTTTGAATGAATTCTTGGTTTCATCTCTATTGGACTTCAAGGATTAGTTATTCTTCTGTTTTCAGTTTTTAATCTTAATTTTATTTTCTGGGATTTGCGAATTTTGATTCTGATTTTTGTTTTTATTCTTTAATGATGTTCTTTCATAGAATTGTGTTCTGTTCTGAATCATGGTTTATGCATAATATTGCTTTTTTTACTTGGTTTTCATTTGGGGTTATGTTTTTAGTGCCCAAGCCTTCAGACAAAAAAACAAAAAAAAAAGAGGGAAACAGGAACTTTATATTTGGTTTAGATGATTATGATCTTCATGATATCAAATCAATGAAACATTATTTTTGCTCTAATCTATGTACTTTTTTTTTTTTTAAATTGCCAGTTCAGTAGTTTATAAAATCTTATAATTTTATCATAGGCAAAAGAGCAATTTTGACATTATGAGATTATTGCATTTGCATTAGCACTAGCACATAAAGGATGTTCTTGATGATCTTGATTGTATAACATGAAATTCGTTCGAGTTTCGTTGGATATATGGTTAATGTTGGATTTGCAGGTTCATGCAAAATGAAGAAAGGAATTCACTCTCAGATGCAGTGGATATCGTGCGTGACACAGAGTGGCAGATTGATGCACATTATGCTGACCTAAATTCACCGTCTCGGTAAAATCTACAACTTCAGTGCACGACGACAAATGGCTGAAAGTCTAGGACAGATTGCCAAGTTTAAGCGCCGTTATGGACAAGAAGATGCTGAAGACACTACAAAGTACAAAATGACCTGCTTTAACAACAAGGCGGAGCTCAGTATTAGCTCAGTGTTGGTTCTCATGTTTTGACATGGAAAAGTCACAGAGCCCAAACCAGTTAGTTTTGCCGTGAATTTTTGATCAGTGACTCAAGAGAGAGAGAGAGAGAGAGAGAGATCTTAGTTAGGTGTGCCACAGTGGCAAGTTTACTGATCTGGAAAATTTGTTAAGACCTCAACTGATGATGTATCTTTTCTCATCCATTGTTTCTATTTTTTTCAAATCATAAATCGAACCCCAAATGGCCACAGCTGCTGCTGCTTCATCTCTCCCTCAAATCCTAAAACCCTTCATCAAGAAGTCTTGGGAGGTCACTGTCTCATGCGTTGATCCATCCTTCCCAAACTTCTTGAATACCATTTTAGAGATGGCCAATATGGAGAAGATGATGAAGCAGACAACTTTTCGATGTCGTCGTTTACCTAGCACTCTATGGAAACCATTACCATCTTAGATCCACATCCATGCAGACTTAGGATACACTACTTGACCACGATGGCAAGAGATATAGAAAAGATGGTGAAGGTGCAGTTAATATGAGGAACAACTAACGCCTGTGGTGCACTTTCTATGGCATATGATTCCTCCTCTTTAATAAGCCCACAAAAGCTTCACCAAAAACCGATTTCTTCACTTGAAAACTTGCTCAGCCTTCTATTATTTTGACAATACTCTATCCCTTTCTTACTCAATCTTTTAGCTTTTGCAATTTTCTGAACTCTCTTGAGCAATACGTTGATAACTCAAGTTACAAACAAGACAGCTTGTGCTACTGCAACTGTTTTTCAAATACTTTTTATTGTAATTGGTGTTTGGCTTTGTATTACGTGATTGTATGCAACTGTTTATTTTTCTCCTTAATTTAACTATCCCGTTATAATTGTTTGCCTCTCATTGAAATGAGATCTTGGCTTAGAGTTCTGATTTGCTTAATGTGTTACTGTTAAGGATTTATTGTCTTTGAGAATTTTGACACTTTATCAATATATGATTTTTTACGAGATATTGATTAATTTGAGTAACAAAAGACAATGTTTGGTCTGATTTATGTTTGAGAGAAATATAAAAAATTAAGAGATAGAGAAAAAATAAATTATCAGTTCATCAATCGTCTGTTGACTTCTCAGCAATGTTTTCCACGTCAACGAACTTACCATCGTGGCATAACATCTCTCATCCTATTTATAATTCTGGTTTTCCATGTAAATTAGAAAAAAAAATTTAGTAGTTTAAGCACCTGATTGTATATTTTTTTTTCTCTTGAGATATTAAAATGAAAAATTTTAGTAAATTCAGATACCAAATTTATAATAAACTCTATTTAAAATCCACTCTAACTACACATAATACCACGATATAACTTAATGTACATGTTTCAATGTAGTAGGTTCATATGTAATTGTTTTCGTGAAAAAATTCAATGTAATTAACAATTAATAAAAATTATATGACATATCTATAATCATCTCATAATCCCATCAGGTTTTCCAACTTGCAGTACACCAATATGGTGGCAAAGAGTCTTTTTAATACTCTTGGTATCCGGTTTTGATTTATTAATGCTTATCCCATGCATTTCTATGCATTCTGATCCAATTCAAGGATCCTCTTTTAATCGCTGACTCCTTGAATGTTGAGCATTGCAAGCCGTCTATTGTTAACAAGATGTCAAATGACTACGTGCCTTTTACATGACTCAACAACAGTATCAAGCAGTAACTTTCTTCCGTTTAGACTGTAATTTACTTGTCTTTTCCACATGTAATCCTCTAAGAATTTTCTAAGAATCTTCTAAGAATTTTCTCATGAAGTAATCCTCTTACTTCTTCATCAGTGGAGCATTTTCTGAAGTACTATATTGGTGGCATTCTTGATATAGAATCCACTGCAAATGTTCAAGGTTTTGATTTTTCCAAAATGATACCAGTTGCTGATTTGGCAACTCTGCTACAAATTTATAATTGGATGGTTTAATTCGAACTCGTAGATTATCCACGTAACTTCCTAAGCTGACCCTTATCTTCCTCTTAAATGAATGACTTCACTCAAGGAGTGATATCCATTTAATTCATCTTCCTTTTTTTATTTTCTTTTGACTTTCTGTTGTCCTATATTTCCTTTTTTTTTTTTTCAAGAGTCCCAAAAATTGCTTATAATTTTTTTACATAGAAAAAAATAATAAAAAAGCCACAAATCTAAAGAAATGTCTAAACTAAAAAAAATAAATTTTTAAATGGTTCATTTTTTCAATTAGAAATTTTAGCTAAATCCATTTAACTATAAAAGGAACTATAAAAAATTTATAATTACTCTAAAAAAAAAAATTTATTTGGTTTAAAATCAGTTGTTGTTAAAAGATTCATTAATGACCATTCATCTTTTTTAATCTATGTTATGGGGACTCGTAGATGTGGACACGGTTCCGGAACCACCCGGCTCTAATTCCAAATTTTTTAGAATTGGAACCGAACCGAAAATTAACGGTTTCAATTTTGATTCTTTAACGATTTCAAAACCGACGATTCGGACTGATTCGAACTAGTTCCAAACGGTTCTAATTAGAACTGGAACCGATGGTTATGACTGATTTTTGCAACCGCCGGTTCACAGTTCGAATCGAATCAGTTCGGATCGATTCTAATTTTGGTTACCAGTTAAATTCCCATCGATTCCGATTCTGATTCGGACCGATTTGGTTCCCACCGATTCAAAACGACGGTTCTAGTTCTAAAAACCGGATTTTGGCCGCCCTGGGGGAGGATATAAGGTGGAGGCAGTAAACTTGGGTCTCCAACTGGACTGTGCTAATTTCCACGTTCACTCGCTTGCCTACTAAAAATACTAGAACTGAAATTGGAAGATGCTATCACAAAATTATGGTGTATGATCTCCTTTTCCCGGAGACCTTCAGACAACAATCCTTCAAAGAACACTAGAATCACTGGCCCGAGCCATGAACTTTCTTGATCACCCATTGATCTCGGCTATATTGATTATGCCTTTGACAAATATATTAATTGATCAAATAAAAACCAAATGATTATTATGAAATTTAAACTACAAAACTTCAATAGAATAAATAATTTTCTTCAGTTCAGATAATAAATAAGTATAAATTTATATGACAAACTTTGACATCTAAAATCAGAATTTACTTATATTTTGATTCTTTTAAGAACGAAATTAATTTAAGCATTTTAAAATGTACTAAATATTTTTTTTAGAAATTAGAAATATAATAATGGAAAACCTATTAATAATAATTATAATTTTTATAATTTTTATTTTAATTAAAAATTTTATTTAGTATAAAACTCCTCAATTAGGAATTGTCCCGTTAAATTTTTTTATTAGAAATAAAATTATCTTTATTTTTTTCAATTAATAAAATTAAAATCCTTAAATATATTTTTGCCTATATTTAGATTAACTGAGGATATTTTTTGCCAATTCCTTTATTATTCTCATTCCCGCTTATATTATTATTATTATTATTGATATGTTTACTTGACTAAATTTAAGAGCAGTAGAGCATTATTTAATTATTTCAAAAAATGAGCTCTAATTCTAACGTTTATCTGTAATCTATCTATAACATATATAAAAATAAGGATGAGAAGGGAAATAATATATTCGTAAATTTACCCTTAATAATATTAGAGATATTTTGAAATATCCTTAACGAATCAATTAAAGTACTTTAATTTAAAAATATTAAAATATCATTTATAATGGACAATTAAATAAAATATTTAAATTAAAAATTCTAAAATATCCTTAATCATACTCAACTAAAATAATCTAATTAAAAAAATAAGTTGTACCGAATTAAAAGACTTTAATTAATAATAAGTAAAAATAGAAAGAATATAGATAGATAAAAATAACCTTATTAAATTCAAAGATGAACAAAATATCTTCAAGAGTTCTGAATTTTATTTATTGAAACGTAAAGAAATCATTTCCTTAATTGAATAGAAATTTTAATTTTAACAAATTTATTGGTATTGTATTGATGAATTTAAATTAAATTTAGATGTAAAATATTCTAAAAATATTTAAAACTTATTATGTAATAATAAATAATATAAAAAATGCTCATAAACAAAAATATATTTTTTAAAAAGAAATTTTTATTTAAAACCTGCAAGTTATTTAAATTTAAAAATATATTACATATGAAATAATTTTTTTAGTTATTTTGTAGAAAATAACCCAATTTCATGATAACATGGCGTTTATAAAAGATTTAGTTAATTTTTATTTTTTTTTCTTTTTCTTATAGAAGATTATTAAAAAAAAATACTTACATAATATTTTTTTTCTTTTTTTTCATTATAGAAAAGGAATATGTGATATTCTTTTTTCTTTTCTAATACCTTTAGAAATAATCAGGATTATGCAATAAATTTAAAAAAAATTATAAAATAATAAAAATATAACATATTTAATTGATTTAATAGTTTATGTGAAATTTAATATATTACTTTCTCTTCTCTTTCTTTTTTT
The DNA here is from genome assembly GCF_041381405.1 of Jatropha curcas. NCBI lineage: Eukaryota > Viridiplantae > Streptophyta > Magnoliopsida > Malpighiales > Euphorbiaceae > Jatropha > Jatropha curcas. The sequence goes on from NC_143161.1 coordinate 9,950,281, forward strand.
TTTTTTTGTGTGTAAATCACCGGTATCTGGATCCTATTATCAAAGACCACCTAATCTGGCTCAGAGCTTAGTCACAATTAAGACCCTTCCTTCCTCCCTGCAGATGCGTTTAGTGGGATTCAAATCTAAGAGATCTTTCTATATGTCCAGCCTACATTACCAACTGAATCACAACATGTAGATTATTTTCTCTACTCTTTAATATATTTATGTGAAATTTCTATAAATAAATATGTGTATTTTTTTTATTTTTAATAATAGAGAGGAAGAGAAACTGTATATGTTAGAAATGACACGTGACCAAGATCAGTGGTCTATTTTGTACTTAGTTAGGGTTTTGTCTAAAATCTCCCCGAGAAACCTATATTCCTTCCTAAATTTAGAGCTAGTAGAACTTCGAGTTGAACCGATTTGAGTTGGTTTTTCGGTTTGTATGAATAAACTGAATATTTTTTAGTTTAGTCTTAATTTGAATCTATTTTCATTTTGAAAATTTAAGTGCACCATCTATCTAAATCTAGATTTAAAAGTTATTCCTTATTTTTTTATTAAAGATCGTGAATTAAAATTTCTTTATAATATGATGTATAATGATTTTCTTATCACGAATGTTTTTGTATTTTTTTTAGTAAATCAGAAAAGATATTTTATGCTTAAATAATTATATAAAATAAAGTATAAACGTGCAACTGAATTTTATATTATATAATAGACAACACAAATTACTAGAAGATTATATTCAAAAAAAAAAATAAATCATGAATATAAATAACGTACACATTCAAAGTGTTATTTTAAAAGAAAAAAATACATCATTTTCTTTTTAATTGACTCTAACGTATTACGAGATATGTACAAAATATAAGTATCTATTAACATGTAATATAAATTAATTATTGTATTTTTTTTAAATCTCAAAATGAATTTATGTTATAACATTAAGGATTTATTCAGCAAAATTAATTGTTTTAGTAGCTGTCAGCTATTTTAGTAGCGTTTAGCTGTTAGCTATTTTAATAGTATTTAGCTGTTCGCTGTTTGAGTGTGTAGATTTTCATAAAATGTTTAATGCTAAATGTTATATGATTTAACATTTTATAAAAAATTATCTCAACTTTTAAAAGTTAATTCAAACGCTATATTATCGATCGTTATATAAAAGCTACTTAAAAAGTTATAACTGAACACGATGTATATAATGTAAATAACAAATTAGAATATTCTACAAATGACTTATTTCCAGTTGTTTTGTTGCAATATTAGAAATTGGTTAAAAATATTAAAATGTTTAACTTACAAGACCATAAAAATATTTATAATAATAGAATTTTTGTATTTTAAAAATTTTATTGTTAAATATGAGAAAAAAAATGCAAAAAATGGTAAATCATAAAAGTTGTTAATTACCGATGGTGATGGCTGGTAGTAAATGGTAACTAGTGGTAGTGGCTATCTGTGATTAATAAATTAAAAATATACATTTATAAAGTTATAATAAGTTTATCAATATTGGGAAAATATTTTTTCTCTCTTGAAAATGAAAAGTCATTTTTCTTAAAAATAATTTAATTTTGCTTTAATCAAGAAAATTTTGTTCGTTGATTTATTTTTCTAAACACTTCTAACAACAAAAAATTTATAAAAAATATTTATCTCTAACTCATTTTACGGAAATAAACGAAAATAAACTAGCATATGTTAAAAGTTGTATTAAAACTGGTAGAATTTTCAAAATGAACCATCTAAGTTGTTATTGGCAAGACTACCCTCCAATGTTATTATCCTAAAATCGGTTAACCCTCTCTTCTCCTCTTTAGCCGCCCATATCCTTCTCAGTGGCTGCTCTTCTACTCAACACACCTCTGAGCTGCAATTCTCAATCATCGAAGTAGGTTAGTGGCTTTTGTTATTTTCTTGGTGAATTAGTTTATTGAGTTCTTTTTCTTTCTCAGAGAAAAAGATGTAAAATGCAATTAGCTATATAATAATCTGGTTTCTCTATATCTATAGAGTAATTTAATTTGCTTTTCTTGGTTACTAAATTTTGCCAATTTACCCTTTGTTTCAATTTGATTGAGGCTGACTGGGTGGTTTTTTGTATTTGATGTTGGGTGTTAATGCTGATCTTTGAGGTTTTGAAATGGTTTTAGAAAATTTATTTTCAATTTGGTATTGACATTCTAACAAGTTTGAGCTTATTGGCTCTTATTATTGGTGGGTTTTCTTTTTTGTATTTTTGTAGATTTGTTTATATAACCCTTTCATTGTTTTCTAACCATCCAGCTCCATCCTCTATGTTCATTTGTTTTCACTTGTTAAACCCTAAAAGCAGAATCACTGTTACCAAAAATTCTCCTCTCACAAGGCCCCTGAGTTAGAGCGAGTCATGAACAATTCGTCTCTCCTGACATCCCCATCTTCCTCTAGCCAATCCCTTCTTAGTCCTCTCCGTCTCACCATCCCAACAACAAGCCGTCGCCGTTTCCGCGTGTCCATCCCACGGTGCTCCTCTGATAAATCAAGTGATGATTCTACTTCATCTTCTTCCTCTTCAATCAGTTCCGATGTTTTTGGAGGGAAGCGAGAGCTTGGTGGAATACAGCCATTGGTGGCTAATCTCTCACCGCCATTGAGATTGGCGAGCTCTGCTATTATTCTGGCTGGTTCTCTGGCTGCTGGTTATGCATTAGGCTTCAGGTTTGGTAAGTCCCAAAATTTGGCTTTGGGTGCTGCAGCCGCTGTAGGAGGTGCGGGTGCTGCGGCTGTCTTTGCCATCAATTCTTCCGTACCGGAAGTTGCAGCCACTGATTTACATAACTATGTGGCTGCCTTGGATGATCCCAAAACTGTTAAGAAGGAGGATATCCAACAGATTGCCAAAAGGTTTTTATTTATTTGTTTATTTATTTACATAATTTTCTTTTGTTAATTCTCAAATGAATTCCTTTTGTACTGTTTGATTGATATCTCAGATACGGTGTAAGCAAGCAGGACGAGGCATTCAATGCCGAACTTTGTGATTTATACTGTAGGTGAGTTAAATGTCCACCTTACCAGTACTTTCAGTAATTAAATTTATGTATTTCTATTTTCATAACATTGGTTCTGCATAGGTTTGTGTCATCTGTTCTCCCTCCAGGAGGTGAAGATCTTAAAGGGAATGAAGTTGAAATAATATCCAACTTCAAAAGTGCACTGGGCATTGATGACCCAGATGCTGCCAGTATGCATGTAGAGGTATTCTTACATAAACTATTCTTATGCCTTTCCAGAACGTTTAACTTTTATGCTTGACTGGATTATACTTATTGATTTTACTCGTTTGGTTGTAGATTGGTCGGCGGATTTTCAGGCAAAGGCTTGAAACTGGAGATCGTGATGGTGATGTAGAGCAGCGTCGGGTATGCCATTAGTAATATCATGCAACACCTTAAGTAGAGGTATGTAATTCGGGTGTGGAGTGAAGCTTGACCATTAGTACTGATTCTGTGCAGGCATTCCAGAAGTTGATCTATGTATCAACCCTGGTTTTTGGAGAAGCATCATCATTTCTTTTACCTTGGAAGCGTGTTTTCAAAGTTACTGATTCACAGGTACTTATTTCATATGCTCTATGTTTTTCTATCTATCAATTTGTCTGAATTTGTTTTGTAGTGGTCTTATCATTGATGATCTATTAGCATTGAAGATCTATATTGTTTTTTACCTTAAGTTTGTGAAATACTAACATGCATTAAGCCAAATATATTCTTGTACATGAGTTGGTTTTCGTTCTTCGGAGTTTTTCATAATTTTCTATTTGGCTTTTGGGTTGTAACCTATATATTTGTTTTTTCATTATTCTGATGTTCCCAGATTGAGATTGCTATCCGTGATAATGCTCAGAGGTTATATGCTTCAAAGCTAAAATCAGTTACCAGAGGTAAACGCAATATGTATTAAGGTCTCTAATATTATTGTTATATTGTTTTCACTGACTGAACCAAGTGGTTTGCAAGCTTCCAGATGCTGTGTTGTTTGGACAATGTTCTACTTATCTAAATGGAATGTGTGTGTGTGTGTGTGTGTGTGTGGCAACTGGCAAGTGGTACTAATGGTTCCCCCGGTTAAAAGTGCTGTGCTTATCATCACTGATTACCAATCAACTGATTGTGGGGTGGAAGACTTTCTCTGTGTCAAAATGATCAATATAGAATTTGTTTAAATTAATACAGCAATCTTAGTGGAGGATGCTTGTTAATTTTCTTAAGAAGCTTGATATAAATTCTTTGGGATGGACAAGGGACAATTCATTTACAATTTTTTATTTTATTAATATGCTTTCAATTTTGCTTTTGGTTATGTTTCCTTGTATGATTTCATCAGATGAGTTGAAATTTCCTTTTCTACTGATGCCGGAACTTGTTGACATTCTAGTTTTTACTAAATTACATTTTCCTTTGAAACAGATATTGATGTGGAGCAGCTTGTTAGTCTCAGGCAACTGCAGCTTCAATATCGGCTTTCTGATGAGGTACCTTCTTCATAACTTGACCTAGATTTTTATAGGCTTTTTGTTTTTTGTTCATTGGTGGTTTTTGTGTTTCATACAGCTTGCAGAGGACTTATTTAGGCAGCAGACAAGAAAAATAGTTGAGGAAAATATATCAACAGCATTGGATATTCTGAAGTCCAGGACAAGAGCTGTGTATGATCAGTATCACTTTGCTTAAGTTCAGCTTTAAGTATCACAAGCTTAATTGGCGATTGATTTTTCAAAGAATATATATATATATATATATATATATATATATATATATATATATATATTCTTCAATGGAGTACATTTTTGCAGAATATATATTTCAATATATATGTGTTTATGTGTGTGTGTGTGTATATATGTTTTATTATTGTAATGCATATCATTTCATAATTAATTTGTTTTACAGTAAGGGTGTGACGCAAGTTGTGGAAGAGCTTGAAAAGATACTGGCATTCAACAATAAGCTTATTTCATTAAAGAACCATGTTGATTCAGCTTCCTTTGCTCGTGGGGTTGGATCAGTTTCATTAGTAGGTAGGATGCTAATGGAACATTTGCTTTCCCATTCTTCATAAATGAATCTGGACATCTCTAATCTGGAAGGTGGCTCTATTGAAACTTTGTGGCCTAGGTGGCGAGTATGATAACGAGAGAAAGATGGATGACTTGAAGCTCCTTTACAGAGTATATATAACAGATGCTTTATCTAGTGGTCGCATGACAGAGAATAAGGTAAACAATGCTGCCCTTACCTTGCTATGCACCTGAATTTCTTTTTCTTGTTTGTGTGTGCATGCTTGTTTTTCGTGTATGACTTGTACTTTGTGATTAGGAACTATCCAATTGTGAATCCAAGATAATACATTGGCACTACCTGGCGTGGTTTTAAATCTCGGTCATAGGTGGTGTTGGGTTTTGCACTGTGGATGTGCTAGTATGTCTGCAACTGTGATTGTAGCTGACACTATATGGCAAATTTGTTGAGAAAGACAACAATATTAATAAATAGGATACAAAATAACTGTTTACTAAAAAAAGCTTAAAGTTTAACTTGGAAAATTTTTTTTCTAACTTTCCTTCTTTACAATTTTCCTGAATAAAGTGTTATATTATTAATTTATATAATAATTAGATAAAACTTATTTAATTGAAAATTTCAGATTATATAGAAAACTGCAACTTGAAATCCTGCCTTTTCATATAAAAATCAGGGGGAAAAAAACACATGAAACTACTTTTTTTCATTCATTTATTTATTTATTTTTTGGAGATGGGGGAGAACAAGATAAAGCCGCAAATCTAACCTTGTTACTGTTTAGATCATCGCTCAAAATAGCAAAAGCTAATCCAACGCCTCTCTCACCTCAAGGAAACTGATTGACACATCCAACTCCTCTTCTCAACACTTTTCATCTCTTTTTTATATCTCAGTGCAACCTTTTCTTGTGATTTCCCAAACCGAAACACCAAATTTTTTTCTTTTTTCTATCAGATATTAATGAAATAAAAATTAAATGCCCTCCCTATCATCTGGATAATTCAAGAATCGTGAAAGTTTAAAGTTTTGGGAAGGAAAAAGCAAGAAATTAGGAAGTTACAAAATGAAAAGAGCTGAAATTTTGAAGATTTAGAAGGGAAAAGGAATTTCTGGAGACAGAAGGAAGCAAGTATTTTTGATTCTCTGAATTCAAGTTAGTCTGAATCGACTCTTATTTTTTTTGTTTGCTTCTCTTTTCACAGAGAAATTGATTCTATTTTTTGTCAAATTTCTCTCCTTTTTTCATATTTTATGTAATAGATAGTCTGCAATATAGTTTAGACAATCAGAGATGGCCACATTGCTGTTTCTTTGGTTTAGTCTTGAATCGTCCATGCTGGTATAATCACTATGGTAACGGAGGATTCACCTCTGCATCCAAATCCTGGGTATGAAAATGGAAAATAGTATTGACCCTTAAGAACTGTTATGAAACAGCCAATATATAATGTATCTGCTGATATTTAGGAGCCTGCTACCTTGCCAAAGGGAAAAGGAAGCTAGCTCTGAACAAGTGAATGCGAGCCTTGAAGCCTTCGAGTTTGGTTTTAAGCAAGCTCAAGTTCTAAGCATGTTTAAGTTGATTATTTCTGTAATCATGTCAGAACTTTGGATTAAATACATCATTATTTATATTTGAATATGTGAATGACTTCTAACAAGTTTGTGCTTATTGATGGTGGGTTTCCCTTATGTATTTTTACAGAACTGTTTATGTATTATGAGTTTATAACCCTTTTATTATATCCTTTTGTAGCTTGCTGCGTTGAATCATTTAAGGAATATATTTGGTTTAGGAAAAAGGGAAGCAGAAACTATTTCACTTGATGTTACCTCAAAGGCATATCGGAAACGACTTGCACAGGCTGTTTCCAGTGGTGATTTGGATTTGGCAGACAGCAAAGCTGCCTTCCTACAAAATCTGTGTGAAGAATTGCACTTTGATGCACTGAAGGCAACTGAGATACATGAAGGTATTGAATAATGGGAAGCCATAAATCTGTTAACTCATTATGTTGATGCCTTCATTTTCTGGAATTTTTTCTGTTGGTCAGAATTTCATTCTATATTGAAGGGAAGATTGTGAGTAAGTTCTAGTACTATTTTTACTGAATTACGTCTTGTTATCTCTCTTGTTCTTTCAAGAAATTTACCGGCAAAAGCTCCAGCAATGTGTGGCTGATGGAGAGCTGAGTGAAGAGGATGTTGTTGCTTTGAACCGCTTGCGAGTCATGCTCTGCATTCCTCAGCAGACTATCGATGCAGCTCATTCTGATATCTGTGGCAGTCTGTTTGAAAAGGTAACAGTTAGTTTGTTTATGATCTTCTGTTGTTTGAGAACTTGCATATAGTGGTCTCCTATCATCAAGCTGATCTTATTATTTTGTAACTTGAGAGAGATTTAGTACTGTAGAGGTGGATAAGGTAAATATTCATAAAAAGGTATCTCTATGGTGTGTTTTTTTGCCACTTTGATCTGTTCAAGGGGAATCCTTACGTTCTTCCCCAAAATTAGTGGCATTTTTCATAATGCAACTATTGATGTATTGTGGCCTTTGAAAGTTCATTTGGCTAATGTCATGGCGCATTTTAGGCTACATAGAGCATGGTGATCACTTGTCCTTGGTTGGGATTGTTTTGTTCATTGCTTGCCTGCGGTCAAAATTTGTTGGTTTGGAATTTGATAGTTATGAAAAGCTTGTGTATTACCACTCACTGGGAGCTCAAATTGTTGCTTTACAGGCTTATTTCTTTGTTTTTTGTTCTTTTGTTCCTTTTTTTTTTCATTTTTAATGAAATCACTGCCTTATCCAAAAGTGAAAAACCATGTTGTCTGATTGATTGACACAATACCAGTTATTTCTGGCAAAGTAGCTGATTATGTTTATTTGCCCTTTTCAGGTGGTCAAGCAAGCAATTGCCTCAGGTGTTGATGGTTATGATGCTGATGTCAAGATGGCAGTAAGGAAGGCAGCTCATGGATTACGATTAACACGGGAAGCTGCCATGACTATTGCTGGCAAAGCAGTGAGTATAAGTTTGACTACAATATACTATTAAGTGAAATATATGTTTAAAACAAAAGATATTTGCGCTTGCTTTTTGCTGTAATCGTGATCCACCTTGCAGGTTCGAAAGATTTTCATTAACTATATAAAGAGAGCACGTACTGCTGACAATCGTACTGAGGCTGCAAAAGAACTAAAGAAAATGATTGCTTTCAATACATTGGTTGTGACGGAATTGGTTGCTGACATAAAAGGGGAACCTTCTGAAACTCAATCAGAAGAGACTTTGAAGGAGGAAGAAAAGCAAATTAAAGAGGATGAGGAATGGGATGATGAAGAATGGGAGTCCCTTGAGACACTTAGAAAAATAAAACCTAGTGAGGACCTTGCTGCAAAGATGGGGAAGCCCGGCCAGACAGAGATAAATCTCAGAGATGATCTTCCTGAAAGAGATCGGACTGACCTTTATAAGACATACTTGCTATACTGCCTAACTGGCGAAGTGACCAGGATTCCATTTGGTGCTCAAATTACTACCAAAAAGGATGACTCGGAGTATCTTTTGCTGAATCAACTAGGTGGAATTCTGGGTTTGACTGGCAAGGAAATTGTGGAAGTTCACAGGAGCCTTGCTGAGCAGGCTTTTAGGCAACAAGCTGAGGTGATTTTAGCCGATGGACAGCTGACAAAAGACAGGGTTGAGAAGCTCACTGAGGTGCAGAAACAAGTTGGATTGCCACCAGAGTATGCACAAAAGGTAATTAAGAGCATTACGACTACAAAAATGGCTGCAGCCCTTGAAACTGCTGTCAGTCGGGGAAGGCTTAATATAAAGCAGATTCGAGAACTTAAGGAAGCAAGTGTTGATTTGGACAGCATGATATCTGAGAAGTTGCGAGAGAACCTGTTCAAAAAAACTGTGGATGAAATATTCTCATCAGGTACTGGAGAGTTTGATGAAGAGGAAGTCTATGAGAAAATCCCTGCAGATCTTAGCATCAATGCTGAGAAGTCAAAAAGCGTTGTTCATGAACTTGCTCGGACTAGACTATCAAACTCATTGATTCAGGCTGTGGCACTACTAAGGCAGAGAAATCATCAAGGAGTGGTATTGAATTTTTGAACCTTAGATATTTTAGTGGTTTTATCAGTATTATTGTTATTATTAATTTGGTCTTTTTTATTTTTTATTTTAATGTATATGGTGCCAGTTGAAGTAGCAGTGGATTTATTTATTTGAATGCTCACAATATTAGTGGTGGTTTTTTGCTTTTTCTGCTTTTGCAGGTTTCCACTCTTAATGACTTACTGGCTTGTGATAAAGCTGTACCTTCTGAACCGTTGACATGGGAAGTACCAGAAGAGCTAGATGATTTATTCACTATCTACATGAAAAATGATCCCCCACAGGAAAAGCTGTCTCGCTTGCAATATCTGCTGGGGATAAGCGATTCAGCAGCTGCATCTCTTCGGGAGATGAAAGATAGAGTACTCTCAGCGGGTGCGGAGGAAGAAAAGTTTGTATTCTGACTGCCATAATACGATGGTTGCCTTGGGTTAGGTAGCCAAAAAACCTTTATTTTCGGCCCAATCAAATATTATGGTTGTTGGAGAGAGGTTGTTTCCTAATGTAACATAAGATGGTCAATTTTGTTAGTTAGAGTAGGCTTGCACAATGAATTACTATATGATTATTTATTCTGCATTTAATAATAAGTGTTCTGTTTGTGGGGAAGTACTATTTTACTCCAGGGGGAGATCTTGCATTGCGTCTTACGTTTCATAATTAACGCACAGAGACTCGAGCCTTGAAGGCGCAGAGGCGCGTCTTTCTGCAGGCGTGAGGCGCGTCTTTCTGCAGGCGTGAGGCGCTAACAATAGTGTGCCTTGTGTTTTTAACAACTATCGTGTAAAATTTTAGGGTTGAGGTGTGTTTTTCATTATTAGCCATAAAATTGTGAAGAACTTACTGATATTTGACATGTCATAAAAAGATATGTTCTAGAACTGGTATTTCCCGTAGGTTGCATTCACTTCTCTTCACAAATTTTTCTTTAAGCACCCAGATTTTGATTGGCTCTATTTGATAATTAATCTCTCTCATAACTAGCATTATTATCAAATTCAATAATTAGTATTGTAATTAAAACTAATGACTAGTATTCCAATGAAATATAACATTTTCTAATAAGAAGAAGAAATAATTAGCCTGTCACCATAGTTTAAATTTGGGGACTTTAAGTTAATCTAAATAAAATATTTTTGTTATTATGGACGATTATTTTCAGTTATCATGTATTGTAATTATTTTTTTTTCATATTAGAATTTTTTTGACTTCACTTAATTTTATAGAATTTATTTCATTAGTTCGATAATCAATTTAGTTGTTCAACATAGAAAAAATAATTCTAAAATCACTAATAATCTTTTTAAAATTATTAATTATTTTAATCTAATTTAATTACCTATTTCTCAATAGCTATAATCAAATATTCCTAATAACACTGAAAATTGAAGTTAAAAATAAAAACTAATTACGCTTGACTAAAAGTGCTTCGTTGAATCTTGATTTTCTAACAATCTTGTTTTAAGTCTTTAGAAGAAAATGATGTAGAGAAAAAGTGCGGGAATGGAATTGCACGCGAAGGTGTAGGACTCTCTTTTGTGTAATAGCTTTTCTACGTAGACTTCATCACTCTAGGCTTCATTGGATCTAATTAGAAAAACAGTCTGTTTGTTTTTTTTTTTTTTATGAAGATAAATCAAATTGTATTAAGGAGGGATTAGATATAATCAACAGCGATTTCAAGTTGAGATTTTCAAGATTTGGGATATATATAGGTTTTTCAAGTTTCTAAGGCGGAATTTTTGCAGTTTGAAGTCATCTTTCTTTACAGTTAGACGTATAAAATTTTCAAAAATAAAATATTAGTTTTAATTTTTATTGACCGAGTAAAGTCTGATGAGAAAATGGGCTTTTTCTCCATAAATTTACAACTTTTCGGGCGTGTTCGGGCAGTACCGTTTAAAGCAACATTTAGTATTTTGAATTATTCAAAACATTATTTATAAATTATTATGATCAGTAATTTGATATATAGATGTTTATGGAGTGTTTTGAAAAATGTTATTTTATCTCATATATATTTATTGTTTCACTCTCTTTACTAAATTATTTTTTATAATGAATTTAATTAAAAATTCTAGGTGAATATTTCAATGTCTTTTTTTATCATTTTAAATTTATTGCCAATTAAATAGTTATTTTTATCAAACACTTTCGTTTTCAGCTACGATTTAAACAGCTAACAGCTAGCTATTAATATCTACCAGCTAATAGCTACTAAAACAGTTAATAACTATTAAAACAGCTAGTATTGCCGAACAAATCCTTTATATGTAAAAAAAAATCATTTTTTTTAAAAGATTTGTCTAGATTTAGTTTATGGGTCCGCCCATATAACAAATCAATTAAATAGAGAATTTTTAAAATTATTCATATTTTATCATTTTTTCAAGGAATGGTCAGAAGTATTTTTATTTTTATAAAAAAATAATTTTTCATTAATTTAATTCATAAATAAATTCATAAAACTAATTTAGTCCAGTCAATCCTAAAATAATTAAGTTACTAACTAGCTAGCTACAAGTTGACAACTAAGCTAAATATGTTGGAATAGAAACTTTTTGTTAAACCAACTCTCTAAAGCTTTTTGGTGCGAGTTGCAGCATCTAGTGTATGATTCAAGACATTCCGCTTAAACAACCATTAGAAAATTAAGTCAACGCCCATTGTTATTTATTTATTTACATGTCACGATGTAAATAAATGTTATTATCAAGTGGGATTCATCGCTCTCACTTCTATTTAAAAAAATATCAGTAATTCAATATTCTTGCAAGAGATTTGAAATAAAATTCAATTTTATAAGATGATTCACATTAATTTTTCTAATGGTCAAATAACATTGTGGCTACACAGTAAAATTACTAAATTGGTGATAACTCGAATTTGAGACCTTTAACTCCTCACATAAGTAAAAATATTAACTAAACCACTCAACCTTGACATCTCATTTATATATATATTTCATCTGAGTGTTATAGGAATAATTATTTCTTATTGTTTATTTTTTTATTTATTGTTGACTGTTGATATATAATTAATATATGTCAAGTTTTGTAAAATTATAGTGGGATTTTGTTATTAGTTTTCTGCAAATTATAATAATTTTGTCTCAATTTTTAAATATGCATAAAAATAGTGGTGCTTTGAGAATACCTTAATTTGTTTTATATTTGGGTAATATATGTGTATTATGCATTATAACTTATAAATAAATGATAATATTTATATAATAATGATACAATAAAATAAATTGATTTCCATAAAAATATATTATAATTAAAAGTTTGTAAAGATAATACAATTAAATGAAAATCGAAAATACATATATCAATTACTAATCATCTAATTTATTTCATGCAGTTAGTCTTTCAAAATAATAATAGAATTCCTTACCTCTGTTATTTCTCGCAGTTCACGGTTCATTATCTGCTAAGCAATAAGCCAGTCGAGTTACTAGCCACTTCATCTCATAATACAAAAGTTTATTTGCATCTCTAAATCTTACAGACAGTGAACTCTTTATTTGCTTCTTTAGCTTTGAAAGAAACTATTATTTAGCAAATTTATCCTTAAATGCTATAAAAATTATCATATAATTATACAAAATAAATATGTCCAAGGATACCATTATTCTAGAAGTATTATAACTTTAATTTTGCTTATCAAAGTAGCTATTGAGCATTTTAAAATATATTCATGGAACATAGAAACTACTTAACAATTAGTTTACACCAATATTTCATATTTTGCTAATTGAATTACATAATTTAATAAATAATGGTAAATTTTCAATGTAATTGATAACTTACTCGTAAAATGGGTAGATAGAAGCTTGAAATGTACATTTAGCATTTAAATTAAATGCATGTGATGTGGATGAAAAATAGTTTAACTAAAATAAAAGTTTTGTTTTTTAAAGAATTGCAAAATTTATGATTTCAATGCTCACGATTAATATGCACTAGTAATGTAATGTCCATAAAATGAATGCTAAACCCATTATTTATCTTTAATTGCAAAAATTGATACTTTAATTTTATAAGAAAAATTTATTAGTACTATCAACTTTTAGGTGTACTAAGCTCTTTTGTTCCAAAAAGATAGCCCATCTTTCCTTTTTGGTTTATTTTAAAATATAGTCCACTTTCTTTTTTTATATTATAGTTAATCCTTAAATTACCTATCATACCCTTATTAAATGTGTTACTTAAGATGGACATAGTAGGAAAGTGATATGAATAAAATTATCTTTTAACCATAATAATTGCTACTTTCTTAGTCTGTGTGAAAATATAAGATGAACTATCTTTTCAGGATGGAGAGAGTACTAAAAATTAGAGTTATTATAACACTTTAACTTCTAAAATTATATTTTTTTTTTTTTCAATTACTTGGTTTATGCTTAATAAGTGGCATACATTATGCAAATTTTAAACTAAGTCATTGAACAATAATTTTTATATATTTGACCATTCAATAAGTATTCAATAAATACAATTTTATAAATTAAATTTATTTAATAGATAAAATATTATGAGTTAAAATATTTAGTAAACGTAATTTTATAAGTTAAAAGATTTAATATACTAACGTAAGGTTTTTTAATGTCACTAGATTTTTCTTCTAAAATTTTTGACGCTAGTCGTCTCCAAATTCTTCAATTTTTACTCTTTAGTCCTTCAATAGTTCCTTCAATAGTTCACGACGCGTAGGCCTTCTATCTCCATGCGACATTGCCCTGTCAGGCTTTTGCCAATTAGATAATTTTTTCTATTGTATTTTTATACTTCAATATTGTTTTTTATTATACTCTCAAAAATTGCGTTCTCTTAATTTTTAAAATCTTGAAAAGCTAATTGTTTAATTTAATTCCAAAAACATTGAAATCATGTTCTATTGATTCCTGCAATAAATAATTTTGTCAATTGAAAAAACTAACATGGATGAAACAAAGACAAAACTTGAGGAAAATAAGGACACACAGGAACGTAAACTAATCAACGGAAGAACAACAAAGCTCCTACAAGAGAAGAAAAAATCGCTGAAAGAAAACGAAACCCTAACCCTCATAGAGTAGGAATATACATTAGATCACAAGATGTCGTACTGGACAACAAGTTCTATCTTGTTACAGTCATTTTCTGGCTGATTATTCTAGCTGTACCGATGGTATTTTTGATCCAGCAGTTGCTGAAGCAATGGCCCTTAGAGAGACGATTCTCTGGTCTCATGATGATTCCCAAGTTGTTTATCATGCTGTTCTCTGCTTGGATGAAAATTTTGGTAGCATTATCATTTATTGCAAGCTATTTATTAGGCACAATGGTAGTTCTTCTTTGCATTGGATTCGTAAAAAAGCAAGTCACTCCTATAGCTAGGTTAGCTCATTTTATGCTAAACTATTGACTAATTTTTACACATATCAAATGCAAAATAAATGAGCAAAACCTTCTTTCAATTCCTCTTGAATTACATGGGATGGATCTACAAACTCCCCCTATATGTATGGTCTGATCGTATACCAAACCAATTAAAAATAAATTATTCTTTCAAATGAAGATATTTTTTATTATTCATTAGAGGAAAAAAGGACAAAGTAATAATAATTTTTTAAAAAATCCTTTATAGATAGGTTTGTTGTATGCACCATCTTATACACTAAATGTAAACAAATCTTATTATTCATTTAAGCTATTTTTTCTTTAACCAGCAAAAAAGTCAAATGATATTACTTATAGCCGAATGCATAATTTCCTTCCAAACTTTTTTGAAATCGCTACTAATGCTTCTCAACTTTGCAATGATCGCTTGTGCCCCTTAAATTGCGGTTTTATAGCTTTTGTACCTCTAAGCAAATTGAAACTTTTGTGTGAAATACATTCACGTTGACGTGTCATAAGCAGTTGATATGTCATCGGTTTATCGGCCACATTGGTTTCCACGTGTTCAACAAATAATGGGAAAGAGAAACAGAGAAAAGCAAAAAATTAAATGAAAAATGTTAACCTCTCTTTGCAATAAATTGAAATTTGCAACTGAGAGGAAAATAAAAAAATCTCGGTTCCTCTGTCTTGTTGAAATCTGTTTCTCTTACAAATACAATTATGTTGTAACTCCATTGGTTTTTTTTTTTTTTTTTTTTTTTTTTTTTTTTTTGAAATTTAAAAAAAAAAGAAACATAAAAACTAAAAACAAAATAAAATTAGATTCAAAAACACAAATAGATTTAAAACTTCAAATTAAGAAGAGTTTTCTTTAACGAAATCGATGTTAAATCTGAGATAAAAGATCTCTTATAATACCAACATCACAATCTAAAGATTATCAATACCCAAAATCAGATCAAAAAAATAAAAATTGAAAAAAAAAATCATACAAACTTGTATCAGTAGTTTCGATTTCGTTAATCATAAAATCATTAGAAAATGTTGGTTTAATTTTGATTACAGAGAAATAGATAAGAAGAAGAAGAACAAAAACGAGATAGATCTGTTGAGAGAATGAGAAGTAGAAAAATAGAGAGAGAAACCGAGAGAGAGGATGGGAGATGAAATTATAATGATTTTAAGAATGTAAAATGAGCTTGTTTTTGCTACGCTGCTGGAAAAGATTTAAAGAGTTCACACTCTTATCCGTGTTTAAATTCAAACAGCTCTTTTACAACATGTTAAAAGGTATAAAACCTACAAAAAACGCAACTTAAAAAGTACAAGCGGTCCACTTCAAAGTTGAGAAGCACAAATGGCAAATTGAGAAAAGTTCAAGAGGGAAATTACACATTTGACCTATTACTTATATATGATACTTTTCTTCATTAAGAAATCATTATCATCAATCATATATAATTTGATTAGACTTCTCACATCCCATAAGACATATTGAGTAAAAAATCTAGGATTCAAATCTTTTTCACTGTAAACATATCACTAATTTAATAAATATTAATCAAAAATTGCCTGCCAATTTAGTAAATATTATTAAAAGAAAAACATTATTAGAAGTGTGCAGACTTCAACTTGAATTGACCAAATCAAATCAATTTGGTTCAATCAATATCTCATAAGGAGGTTTGATTTTTGATCTAATTGGGTGAACCAAAGTTTTTTCTGGTTCGGGCTCGATGTTAAGAAGATTAAGGCTCAAAAATCAAAACCAAACAACCTGAAAAATCCTTCAAAAATCAGCCAAACCGAGTCAAAAGTACGGTTTGATTTTATTTACTTCAGTTTGGTTTTTGAAACCATTTGCACACCCCTAAACGCGACCCCTGTTTTTAGCATAAGCCATAAGCAAAATGCTCTCCAAAATAAGATGTACATTAATGCAAGATGCTGGGTAAATACAAGGGGAAGGCTACCCCAATTTTTAGCATAAGCCATGCACAAAATGATCTCCAAATGAGATGCAAAATACACAGTAAATACAAGACCAACCCATTTCACAACATGATACACTCACACTGCTTTAGCATCAAAGAAAGGCAATATTTTTGGACAAATACTTTACAATACAAATAACGTGAGAAAAGCATGTGAATGTGATACTAATAACATAACCTTTGCACACAATTCAAAAGCTCATGCTTCAGGATACACAAAGTCACCACTTTCATCAATTTCAGATTCCAAATCACCAAAGTCATCGGACGTACCAGCAACTGTTTGCTTACTAACTTTAGCTGCTTCCCCAGGCGTTTTTGCCTCTTGAATGATACGCATTATCTCATCAACACTCTGACTTGGCTGGTCACTTTCTGATTCTGCATAATTTGTTTTCTCAATCTCAATCAGCTCTTTCGGCAAATTCTTTAGAAACCAGGGATGCTGCTTAATCTCCGGAATGGTAATTCTCTTAAATGAGAATTAAATAATATTAGCATATGATACCTAATAATATTGAATACCCAAAATAGAATTGGTATACAATACAACATAGCAAACAAAATTCTGCTTTGTTCTTTTATCATTTGAAAGCATCTGTATGATGAAAAAAATTTTACTTTGCAATGTTTTGTTGGTCATGCAATGTTCATTTAGGCCTTTATTGAACGTTCAAGCACCAAGGGTTGTGGTCAAATAATTATGCTTGATTTTCAATGTTGCTGAATTAGTGGTCACTGGTCATATTTTTATATTTAGTAAGAAAAGAAGAAATTACTTTTATCTATTTAGATTTCTATTTGGTTCAAGAGTTAAGGATAAGGTAATTTTGAGTTCAATAGGTATAGGCTTTATTATTGTTAGTTCATCTTAAATCAAATCTACTGTTTCTTTTAACTACTAAAAACACAAGAAAAGCTCCTAGCAACTCTTCACAGTTAGCATTTGCAATGCCAGCATCCATAAAGCCCCCATATTTTCTTATATTTACTTCTTAAATTAATTCATACAACAATTCTACATGTTTCTAAAGTCTTTTTGAAATAACCGAAAAATCAATGCAATGACATTTCAGCTGGTATTCGAGATATGCAACAAGTTAGAAGGAATACCTTTGCAGGATTGGCAACAAAAATACGAGAAAGGAGATGCTTGCAATCTGCAGAAACACGAACATAGTCCGGTATGGAGTACTGAACGCTCATTATTCGCTGTGAAGTTAAAGAATGAATTTAATAATGGTATTGTTAGCACAAATTTAGCTGGAAAGGAAAAAAAAAAAAAAAAAAAAAAAAAAGATTCATCAAGCCATCAACCAACCATGATATTAGTGTTTTAAAGGAACTCACCCCAATGGTTTTACGGAAATTTCTAGGATCTTCAGGATCCTCAAAAGGATATGCTCCCACCAACATCACATATAGTGTCACCCCACATGACCAAACATCTGCAATCTAAAACTGATAAACCATCAAATTACCAAGCAAAGGTAGGAAATAGGCATCTTTTTCATTTACTAATGACAAGAAACACCAATTTTACAGCTATATCAAGCAAATTGGCTGCAATAGGAGTCATGTAAAAAGCCAATCTCGCCAGACATATTGAGGTAAATGATTTCTGGTTTTTTGATACTGGAGTTAATTTCTAAACATTAAGTTGAAATTTCTACTTTCATCTTACATTTAGATCACGTTCACAGAACCACATTAGCAACTGTTGAAAGAATATTTCGAATTTCTTTTTTATTGTGTGTTATATTTTCAATCTCTACATCACTATATATATACACAAGATTGTTCCAATATAGGAAGAGATCTAAATAGGAATAAACCTAAATTAGGAAAGACAATAAACCTAAACTAGGAAAGACAATATTGATTTTAATTACAAAGCTTTCAACACTCCCCTCAAGTTGGTGCATAGATATTACTCATGCCTAACTTGCAAACCAAAGGATGAAACAGTTTGCTATTCAAACCCTTCGTGAAAACATCGGCTAGTTGCTCTTTTGAAGCTATATAGGAGACCTTTATAAGGCCTTCAACTATCTTCTCTTTTATAAAGTGACGATCAATCTCTATGTGCTTAGTTCGATCATGCTGGACTGGATTATTCATAATACTGATGGCTGCTTTACTATCACAAAACAAGGATATATTTGTTGTTTCAACCAACTTTAACTCTTCCATTAATCTGCGCAACCACAGGAGTTCACATATTCCTTGTGCCATAGCTCTATATTCTGCTTCTGCACTGGACCTTGCAACAACAGCCTGCTTCTTGCTTCTCCATGTGACAAGGTTTCCTCCAACAAAAACACAATATCCTGAAGTTGATCTCCTATCATCAAGAGAACCAGCCCAATCCGCATCTGTATAGCCTGTTATTGTCAAATGGCCATGTTTAGAAAATAAAAGTCTTCTACTAGGAGCTGATTTTAAATATCTTAGAATCCGATGCACAGCTTCTAAGTGAGACTCCCGAGGGTCATGCATATACTGACTCACTAAACTTACAGCATAGGCAATATCTGGTCTAGTATGGGCAAGGTAAATCAACCTCCCGACCAATCTCTGATACCTGCCAACATCAACTGAACTTCCCATTCCAGCTTGAAGCTTATGATTGGCTTCAATAGGTGATTCTGCGGGTTTACATCCCAACATACCAGTTTCTTTAAGGAGATCAAGGATGTACTTTCTTTGAGAAATAAAAATCCCTTTTTCTGATCTAGCAACTTCTATCCCAAGGAAATATCTCAACTTCCCCAAATCCTTAATCTCAAACTCCCTAGCTAACAAATTTCTCAAGTGAGTCATTTCTTCTTCATTATTTCCAGTCATCACTATATCATCAACATAAACAATAAGCAAGGTGATCTTACCTTTATGATGTTTGATGAACAAAGTATGATCAGCATCGCTCTGCATGTACCCAAAAGAAAGCATAGCTTTACTAAACCTTTCAAACCATGCCCTTGGTGATTGCTTCAGCCCATATAATGACTTCTTCAGCTTGCAAACTTTTCCTCTGGTCTTGTCATCATCAAATCCAGGAGGAATCTCCATATACACCTCTTCTTTCAAATCACCATGTAGAAAAGCGTTTTTAACATCAAACTGATGTAATTCCCAGTCAAGATTGGCTGCACAAGACAGCAAAATTCTAATTGTATTCATTTTGGCTACAGGGGCAAAAGTTTCCTGGTAATCAACTCCATAGGTCTGACTGAACCCTCTAGCTACCAATCTGGCCTTGTACCTCTCAATGGAACCATCTGCCTTATGTTTAACTGTGAACACCCATTTACATCCAACTGGCTTCTTCCCTGATGGAGGAGTTACAAGATCCCATGTCTCGTTTTTTGCCAAAGCTCTCATCTCCTCAACCATTGCAGCCTTCCATTTTGAGTCCTGTAATGCCTCTTGCCAATCCTGCGGTATAGAAACAGAAGAAACAGACAAAACAAAGGCTCTATAGGAAGGGGACAGAGCATTATAAGAGATGAAATAGGAGATAGGATGTTTAGTGCATGTTCTAACTCCTTTTCTAAGAACAATAGGAATATCAAGGTCATTGTCAGAAGGGCTGGAATCAAGATTAGGATCAGAATCATCAGGAATTAAAGAAGACTCACCAAGTTCTTGTTCGGCTGTATTTTCAGAGCCTGAAATTGGAGAAGACGGTTGATCAGAGGTCTCATGCTCCATGGTTGTATCTGTATTAGTCCGTCGTGTGTAGGTTTTCAAATCAGGTCTATCCAATCTTTCTAGAGGTTTGGGTTGTTCTCTCCTACTATCTATGTCTACAGGAAACTCCCCCTGGAAAGGAACGTCATTCATCACCTCTTCCATCTGATACCTGAAGAGGTGATTGGGAAGGAAAATAAGACTCAAATTCCCGAAAGGTAACATCCATACTCACAAAATATTTTCTAGAAGGAGGATGATAACACTTGTATCCTTTTTGAGTAGCAGAGTAACCAACAAACACACACTTCAAGGCTCTAGGATCTAATTTGCTTAGACCATTCTGATGAACAAAACAAACACAACCAAAGACTTTAGGAGGTACAATATAAGAGTTTTTTCCTTGAAGAACCTCTAATGGAGTTTTAAAATTTAAAGTACGAAGAGGCATACGATTGATAAGGTAAGCAGCAGTCAAAATAGCATCCCCCCAATATGGTTTGGGAAGATTCATAGTGAACATAAGAGACCTAGCTACTTCCAGTAAATGCCTATTTTTTCTTTCCGCAACTCCATTTTGAGCACTAGTATTGACACAACTAGTTTGATGTATAATACCATTAGAATCTAAATAGGTACGAAAAACTGCATTCATGTATTCAGTACCATTATCAGTTCTTAGGATTTTAACATGCGCATCAAACTGAGTACAAATCATTCTATGGAAATTCTGAAAACACGAAAAAACTTCATTTTTTGTTTTCATCAAATAAACCCAAGTTAATCTAGTACAACAATCAATAAAGGTCACAAACCACCTATAACCAGAAAGAGAGACAGTTTTAGTAGGACCCCATACATCAGAATGAATAGTAGCAAAAGGAATCAAGCTTTTATTATTAATTTGAGAATAAGAATGCCTGGTGTGTTTGGCAAGTTCACAAGCATCACATACTAATGAATCGAAATCACACTTAGCAAATAAAGTGGGAAATAAACGTCCTAAAACAGAAAAAAAGGGATGTCCTAATCTCCTATGCCATTGAATAACTTCATGGGAAGGATTTCTAGAAGTTCCTAACAAAGCTTGACCGGTACCCGACTTTGAAAAACGACAAACGTCATCCAACAGATACAGTCCATCGCGCAAGCTACCACTGCCAATCGTTCTCCCCGTGTTCAGTTCCTGAAATATACAATGAGTAGGGTAAAAGGTTACTTTGCAATTAAGCGCTTTTGTGATTAAGCTAACAGATAATAGATTAATAGGGAATCTAGGGACATGAAGAACAGAGGAGAGTTTAATATTGGAAGTACAGTTAATAGAACCTGTGCCAGCAATGGGTACTAAGGAGCCATCCGCAATGCGAATTTTTTCTGTGCCTTGATACTTAGAATACGTAAGGAAATGTTTTATAGAGCCTGTTGTATGTTTATTTGCTCCTGAATCTATAACCCAAGAGGTTTTTGCAATTTTTGCAAGAAAGGTAAGAAAAGCATTACCTGAATTAACAAAATTAGAAGCTGCAGTTTGAGTTGAGGAAGAATCAAGCTGTGACAACAATCGTTTCAGGGACTGAATTTCCTTATCAGAAAAGCTACCAGTAGTAGATGTTTCCTCACATAAAGCTCCACCATCAGATATGTGTGCCTGCAGTCTAGAAGAACTGACCGCTTTCCTCCACGCCCTTTAGTTGGGCGTCCATGTAATTTCCAGCAGAACTCCTTCGTGTGCCTGTTCTTACCACAATAGTCACAAAATAATTGATCTCTGTTTGAAGAACCGTTCTTGGCAGCCTGTATATGTTCACTTGCAGAATTAGCAATCAACCCTGCTTTATCAATTATAGATCTGTGAACCATTGCATTCCTCCAAGTCTCCTCTTGCTGTACAAAAGAATATGCTTGTCGCAAGGATGGAAAAGGATCTCGTCCAAGAACTTGGACTCGAATTTGATCATACTCGTTGTTTAGGCCAGCTAGAAAATCATACACACGTTCTTCTTCAATCAACTTCTGAACTTGAGTCGCATCATCAGTACATTTGGCTTGAAAGTCTTGGTAATAATCCAGTTCTTGCCATAACCCACTAAGTTCAGCAAAATACTGAGCGATAGTCAGATCTCCCTGTTTGGTTTCATGAACTTTCTGTCGCAATTCATACCTCTGAGCATAGTTTCCAGTTTGCGAATACGTCTGTGAAGCGGCATCCCATATCTTCTTAGCTGTATCAAGAAGCAAATAGCCTCGGGAAATAGTTGGCTGCATGGAATTTATTAACCAAGACATAATAAGAGAATTCTCGGATTTCCATTTGTTAAAGCCTGGATCTGTCGAACCTGGTTTAGTTGCGCCACCATCAAGGTATCCCTGCAAACCTCTTGCTTCAATGAATAATAAGCAAGATCGAGACCAAGCCAGGTAGTTTGTTCCATCTAACTTCACCGGACTAATCTGAAGAGAGGGGCTCTCTGAGTGAAAACCCATATCTACCTTTTTTCCGTCAGCCATATTGTCAGAAAAAAATTTTTAAGCGGCAGTGGCGAAGAACTGGCAGCGGCAGAAATCAACCAAAAAAAGGAAAAAATTGCAAAAAGCAAAACTGGTGCTGAAGAACCAGCAAGGGAAGAACGCCACAACAAATCGAGGCCGTCGGAACAAAAAACATCGACGGATCTCGCCGGAAACAGCCGCACGCGCCGACGCGTGAAGAACGGCCGAAAACTTCTGGCGGCGCGTGTGCACACGCGCGTGGTCGGACAGCGACGCGGCTTGGATGGAGGGCCGATCGGCAGTCCCTCTTCCTTCTGAGCTGGGCGGTGACAGCCAACTCCTAACTCCGGCGGCACTGTGTATATCTCAGCCCTGTTTCAAATCGAAACCATCGCCGAAAAAATTCACGGCAATGGCTCTGATACCATGTTGAAAGAATATTTCGAATTTCTTTTTTATTGTGTGTTATATTTTCAATCTCTACATCACTATATATATACACAAGATTGTTCCAATATAGGAAGAGATCTAAATAGGAATAAACCTAAATTAGGAAAGACAATAAACCTAAACTAGGAAAGACAATAAACCTAAACTAGGAAAGACAATATTGATTTTAATTACAAAGCTTTCAACAGCAACTCTACTTGGTAATAGTCAGCTTGAGCAGCCCATATCACTTATGAACAGCTAATAAAATATCAAAGCTCTACAATATGAAGCACAAAATGGTATGTTCGATAACTCATGTGAAGTTAAATGGTCATCAACCATTCATCTGAATGTTTTATAAGCGTATAGAGAGCGCCCATTAATAAACTGCAAGATGTTTCTTCTCTTGTCCTTTTCTACTTACTCACTAATTCTAAGATTCAAAAGAAATATTGATAATTCTAAAACAACTAGAACTTTTCAAATTGGGACATCGACAACCAACATATTGATTAAATGTTAAAGACAATAAGAAGCTGCATGATAAAGCACTAGCTACACTGTCTCTTTTTGTAGAAAACATAGGGGACACTATATGTGAAATAAATTGAAGGTTTATATACCAATTAAACAGCCGAAATACAGACTTGTGTTGTATAGAAAACAGGAGTGTGAAACCTGAAGTGTGCCTTTAGTTATGTTGATGACCAAAAAAAAGTGAGAGGGAGCTGGGCTTTGGGCTATGTTGACTAAGTACCTTTCCATCATATTCCTTTCGTGATAGGACTTCAGGTGCAATGTATGCCGGTGTCCCAACTGTTGATTTCGGTTGTGAGTGCAACAGAGCAGACTGAAATTAAAAATGCAAGAAAAGAAAATCAAAATTGAATAAGAAAAAAAATATATATAATGGAATAGCATACAAGATAGAATTGGACAAAGCAACATCACCTTCGAGTAACCAAAGTCACATATTTTAAGTCGTGGAGTAGGGCTTCCATCCAAAAGTGTGTTCTCAAGTTTCAGATCCCTGTGACAAATTTCCTGCAATAAAAGCAACAAATTGTAAAAGAGAAGGAATTATGGCATAACAAGAAACCTCAGACATCATACCATAGAATGACAGTAGCTGACTCCAGATATTAGTTGCTGGAAGAAAAATCTTGACTGCAGTGAAAAGGATATGTCAATTAGATATTCATTAGTGTATTTAACTCAAGAGAAAATTATTCAAACAAAATACAAGCAACAGCTTTATAACCTCATCTTCACTGAATCGACCAGCACTGCATATCCTTGCAAAGAGTTCACCACCAGCTGCATATTCCATGACAATTGCTAAATGTGTTGGAGTCAATAAAACCTACAGGAAAAAAATAACTGTTAGAGCATGTTAATGGTTATACTCAACCCTGAATTCCTTTATAGCGGATTCAAGGTCTGTTATTCAACCAATATGCAGAGGTTGATTACATGCATGGCTAAGTTACTAACATACAAAAATGTGCTTCTGGTACAATAATCTTGGCAGATCTACCGACATATCCTTGTGAGGTGAATTAGGCTTCAAAAATTAGGACTAAGCAGCAAAATTGACAAGGCAGTCTTAAGTTGACCTAGGACCATCATTGCTTGGCCTTGTAGAGTGCTTTTGTTCTGCACCTCAGCTTAAGAGGAATGTGCTTCTATATGCTTAGCATAGAGGAAATATGATTATGGATAAGAACAAAGTGAAACATTGGCATCCATAATTAATGTTGCAATATTCTCATTCTAGATATGCATCCCAGGAAAAATCTAGCATTAATTGTGATGCGACACAAAAAAAAAATGTAGCATATTGTCAAAGAAGGTACCTATTATAAGAACTTGCACAGCCTACAACTAGCAAGTAGGGCTCCAGATATTGGGTAGTGTAAATGGCTCTAAGTATGCACCAATAGTGAAGAACATTACATGTTATTCTACAAAAGTTTACACTGCATGCAAATTTATTTGAAGTTTGAGTAGAGGTGCTGCTTGGACTGATTATAAGTGTCTCAGACTTGGAACCAAAAGGCTGCAAACTCAAATCCTGAGAAGTAAGAACAACCAATGCATAAAAAAATTTTAACGCACAGAGTCCTTAAGGTCCTCCAACAGGAGAGAAGTTCAACAAGTTCAGGTGATAGATGATGGTCTCAAGACTTCGACATCAAGTGATTACTTCCAGAACTGGTGGGCCAGATAAGAAAGTATGTATTGATGAAAGTAGTTGTTTGATTAACCACTTTTTGTTTTATTTCACTAGAACTATAGCTAAGTAAATAGACTTTTATTTTCAAGAATTGGGTTTAAAAATCAGATGTCTAGGTTCACTTAATCAACCTGAATATAGAGCTCACATCTTAGTTTTCCTGTGTATCTATTTATAGGAATTTAGACTAATGCAGATGATACGCAATAAAATAGAAATGTGAAAAACATATAAGAAAAAGGAACCTTAGAATTTTGTGATTAATGTGTCAGGATTGGATAAGAAAAGATAACATAATTTCAAAAGATCAAGAAAATAAAAAAGCTTCAATAATTACTATATGGCATTTTATTAAAAAGCTCTGGTACCAAAACATCATGCAAAGGATCAAAAGTCTCTGTCAAACCTTGCTTTACTGTAACTAATAAAATCCAAGGTCAAACAAGCTTAGGTGTTCTAACCACTGTAGAGTTCACTTGGCTATTCATCAGAAGCCCAGAATGACTTGTCTTGTGAGAAAAAATACAGAATTGATGTGTTACCTCTTTGAACTTGACAATGTTTGGATGCCTTAATGATCTGTGGTTGATGATTTCTCTTTGCACATTCTCATCAATCTGACACCAGAAATAGAATTCATAATCATCAGACTCGCATGCATGTATATATGACAAGTTAATATTAGAAGCGGAAATCTGATTAGTGAATGTCAGACACGTTGAAGCATGATGGGTTCAAGCAACCAATTTAACATAAACATCACCAAACTACATAGGTAGCATCAGCCAACCAGTTATTAAGAAAATGTAATGATTATCATGGTAAATTAAATTATTACTCTGACAACAAAAATGCTTAAGATACAGTATGGAAATATTTGATGCTTAGATAGCATTGCTACATTAGTGTAAATTTTAAGGCACCTTGTTCAGTCAAATCAGTAAAAAACAAACTCATATTTATTATTTATACATTGAATTAAATAAAATTAAAGAAACAAAATGAAAAGAGACGGGAATGAACAACAAGCAAACCAGAGATATCAACAAGGTTAAAGTAATTGCTCATTTATCATGTTGACATAATAGACAAAATGCAACATTAATTATATATATACACTTATAATTTCACTCATTTCGTTATGTATAGAAGAAAGCAAAAAGGGCATCAGGCCTTATCGTGCTGTTGTCCATTTGAAAACTATCTATGCGTCCTATCATTTTGCATGTGAAAATAGCAAGTTGATACTGCCAGATGCTTTTAACCAGAAAAGGCCTTAGAGTTTGCAAAGGAATTTGAAAACTTTGGAAAAATAAATTGCTATAATTGACAAAATTGCAGCAAAAAATTAATACTACATTGGCATTATAATACCAGTTCTATAAGTCATACTCAGAAATGTATGCAACCCCAAACTATGATTACTACCAGCTTTGCACTTCTAGGATTAAAAGAGTTGGAGACAACAAAAGCTTTTGTGATATGATAGTCCAAAGCCCAATCTATGCAAATAATGATTGATCCACGCAACTGCCAATTTAGGGGAAAAAGGGAACGTATGCCACTCTGATATACTTCTGGAGTCCTTAACATTTATGGTCAATACTTGATAAAACCTCTATGCTCTGTGTTCACTAAGTTCCCTTTTTGTTATTTTCTTTAACATTAAATGCAATATTACAAGAAAACATAATGTATATGCACTAAGCAAGCAATAATGTGAATCCAGGAATGAGAAAAATATTGTAGAAATGCTTCATAGGAGGTAGAGATATCACAGTTATCATTTGATAAATTCAGCACTTACCTAGTGAAACAACAAAGCTATTCGTAACAGACAAAAGTAGTTCAAATACATTCAGGTATAGCCTAAGACAAGCATACAATTCCAAAATTTACTAGCCAAATAAAACTTGATATAAGTATATTGTTAGAATATAGAATCCCTTCAACAATCCCACCTTATATTCTCAAAAGCACCATTGGGTTCGACATAATAATTATTATAAGGTTAACATAAATACTTGAAGATTAGAATAACTGGCTCTTCTAAGCTTTGCTTTCCATTTTTATCCCCAAAACGAAATGGGACCTTCCAAATTAAAGAAGGCTAACCATAAATAGCCGCAAGAATGAGAAGCCTTTAGACACCAATGCAAAAAATCATAAGAATCAAAAATGAACAATATCCAATCGACAACTAACAGATAAAGCCATTTCTAAAATAAGTAACGCACAACAAAAGAAAAAGAAGAATTGACAATTTAAGTACATTAAGAAATTAATAAAAAAGTTTTACCTTTTTCCCTCTTTCGATATACTTTACAGCAACAAGCTCTTTTGTCTTCTTATCTCTCACTAGCCTTGCCACTCCAAAATTTCCTGAACCAAGGTCCTTAATTGGCTCATACCTCTCCTCCATCCTCACCACACAATCACTACGCCAAGACAAAAAGGAAAAGCAATATAGGAAAGTTCTAAACACCCCAAAAAATGGTCAACAGAGAAGAAAAACAAACGCAAAAGGGAAGAAGACTAAAAGGGCTAGAGAAAGAGAAAAGGATGAGAAAAATAAATCAAAAAGACTAAACAAATGACAACACCTACCAAACAAATAAATTAATAATATATAAGTATAGAAAACTGAAAATCAAAGACCGACCAAGGTAACAACCTGTATAAAAAGGTTCTTTAAGAGCAAGAAGACTAACAACAACCCCTCTCGCCTACCCAAACGGATAATGGGTTTTCTTCTAGGAGGGAAAAAGAGTGTTAAAGCCAAAAAAATCTGAAAAGACTTGAGACTTTATAAAACACCCATTTAATCCAGCTTCAGCTCAAGAAAGCTTAAGGTCACTGTCTATGGAAGTCGCAAATTTAAGATAAAGAAAGCTGAATTTGGACTGTCTAGAGAATTAAAGGACACGCTTGCTGTGATAGGTTGCTTGCAAGTGTCGCCTGCAGAGAAGCTGAGTACGACAATATAAAACGACAGCGTGTTATGGTGTCTGACACGCGGTTAGTTTTTTAGGCAAGTCTAGTACATGACGGCGGCTGGATAAGATATTTTAATTGTTTTAAGTTTTTTTAAAAGAAAATAATTATTCCGTACTTAAAGTTTTACAAAATTATTTAACCTCGACGTTGGTTCCACGTTAGTAAACAGTCATTCCGTCTAAAATTAAATATTTTTTCATTAAATGAGGCTAAGAGAGAGAAATATTTTGAAATGACAAATTACCCTTAATAAAATCTGACAACTAAATATGGAAAAAATAATAAAAATTCTTTTTATTTCTCTTCATCTTCTTTTTCATGTTGCGCTTGAACTTCATAGAAAGACATGATTTTCAATCTCGTTAAGCATGCTGTAGAATCCAATCGTAGCAATCTTTGAATCCCACAAAGTATCTCAAAAAAATACGAACAACAAATCAGAATCCAACAGGGATCAAGTTGACCGATTCATAATGAAAAAAACAGAATTCATCCAGAGAAATCGCTTCCCTCGGCCGAAGATGAAGCAACAATCAGACTTGGACAGAAAATCTTTCATTTTCCAGCTAGACAGCTCTCTAGGAGCAGAGATGGCTTGACTCGCCTTCCCCATATAAGATTCTCGCCTTCACCGACAGACAGCCTGATCGATTTGAGATCTGTGTTTAATCTAAAGGCTTGTGTTGGGAGAAAGTGGAGGATTTGATTTAGTGGGAAAAGGTGGTCGTGGGGTCCATATACCAGGTTGGTGTTTAATCCAAAGATTTGTGTTTCCTTGCTTTGTAATCGTGTATGCCATCTTCTTCATCATAAACTATAAGCAAAACAAAAATAAAAAATATGCAATTTAATGTTAGATTTGGGATTTTCTTTGTTAGTGTAAATGGACCAGGATGATTGGTTAGAGAAGATGCCGGGTAATTTAATGGTGGTGGCTACGGTTACTGCAACCACGAGATTTCAAGCTGCAATAAGCCCACCGGAATTCAAACTTGCATCATCATTGACACTAAGAACTGAATCCTCATTTCAATGACCAAATGCAAGATGCTCCGAATGAGATTCCGATGCCTCAAAATAAATCCAAATCGTTCATTTATCGGTTTCGTTTTATGCTGTTACTGAATTAGAAATTAATTGCATATTTGAAATTATCACCGAATCTCAAACTCAGCCCAAGAGTATGTGTTTGTCAAGGTCACCGGAGATAAGTTTGAGTAGATGATAAAGAAGGTGAGAGACAGTGAGTTTTAATTTTTTGTCAATATTTATTTTAATTATTAAGGGCGTATTTTATTCTTTTCAGCTTTATTTAACGGAAAAAATTCTAATTTTGAAACCGAACTAAAAATGAGGTCTAAATACCTAATAGTCAAAAATATATATACGTGCTAATTAATTTTGCAGAACCTCAATAACGAAACAATTAATTTCCTTTTTTTAATTCTGTTTTTTTTTTTTTTTTTTACAATTCTGTTTTTTAATCTTTGATGAGATAAATTTTCATTAAGTCAATTTTTATTATTTACATAAAAAAATATGATCTGAGCCAAAATTGTACATAAGATGACCAAATCCGATGTAAAGTGGAATAATCTAAACAAACGGTCTCTGTTTTTATTTATATTTTTAATTTGCACTTGTAGTTTTTTATTTTGAAAAATAAATTTAAAAACTTCATGAGTTGGACAATTTTAAAAAAGGCTACACAAATGAATCTAATTTGCCTTGTGAAAATAAAATATCATTGATCTTTTTTAAAAAAATATTTAAAAGGTATCCCATATACTTTTATGAAACTAATCTTGTTTTGACGGGTGTCTCATTTTGTTCAGGGAATCTTACTCTTTACTCAGCAAATTAGTAAAAACTCTTGTAGTAAAAAAAACTCAAGAGTTCACATTATTCATATTAGTTAAAAGAACAATCACACCACATATGGTTGACACCTTTCTTAATATTTTGTTATCCATATGGTTGAAACCTTTCTTAATATTTTGTTATCCATAATCAAAATATTCTAATAATCTTTTTTAATAAATAATCTTTCACATCATAGAATTAATAATGTTGCTAATTCTCTCAAAAAAAATTGCTTTAATTGATTTCGCATTAAAATACAAATGTATATTTAAGAAAAATAGACAAACATATAAGTATATTTTTAATTGAGTTCTGATAAATCTCTCGATAACAAAGCAGGCTAAAACTGAGCGTTTATTGGGAAAAAAAAAATTGAGATTTTTCTTTAAGAATATCAATATATAAGGTCTCAAGTTCGAATTTTCTCCGTTATAAAAATTTACACAAAATTGATGAATAAGAAGAAGATTCCTCTATGTTTATAACTCATCGCGCAATGTTATTTCAGGTCTATGTATAAATAAAAAAAAATTAAGTTTTATAAATAAATTAAAATAAAAAACAGCAATTCTTTTATGCATTGGAGCCAGATGATAAAGAAAGGGGCATTTTAACAAATGTCATTTTTTGAGGTTTCATGTCTTGTTATTGGGCTGGGCATTTATAATGCTTTAAAAGATTACGTTGGGCCTTTCCGTTTTATGATATTTTGGGCCTTAATCGTCAATTATGCTACTTCGGCCTAATTTGTTCCCTTTATATCGAGCTTAATTTTAGCTATGACTATGACTAAAGTAATAAACTATTTTATCGTTTGAGTTAATTTATTTATTGATTGACCTGCTAATCTTGCATCTACTAAATACATAAGTATCTATATTTTTTATCCCTACAAATCAAACTAAAAATTTCATTAAGATAAAATTGTTTATAAATATAAAATATAGGTGAATATATTTCTATATTTTTATATAGGAAGTTTAATAATAAATCACTTATATAAAGGTTTATCAAATTAGTAATTTAAAAAACTCTAGCTCTCTCTCTCTTGTGTTCTTGTAGATTTTGTTTCTAAATCATCGTCAGTCATCTTCTTTGGTCGGCAATGGTTTCTTTTTGTCCCTCTCTATCTTTTTTCTTTATTTTGTTTAGTTTTTTTTTTTTTTTCGTAATTTCTAAACCTATGATTGTTTAGAATGCAATTTGGATTTAGTCTCTCAGATTTGTAGATCTTGAGTGTTTTTGGTATCCTCTTAGTGGGATTATTATTTTTTTTTTTTCCTTCCATGGGGTTATTCCTCGTTATTGAAGAGTTTTTATGTGCATATTTTATTTCTCATATATTTCTAAAAACAAGACGAATTGTTGATTGTTTGTAGTTAGAGACTTCAAATATTCAAGTTCGAGTAAGTTTCTTTTAACAATGGAGCCTAGTAGTGCGGTTTGTTTCTCCATTAAAGTTTGGTATATTAAACTCAAACTCTTCTACGGGTGTCGTTTGTAACAAATTATTTTCAAAAAAACAATGTTTGGGATAATATTGTGGAATATTTCTTTTGTCGTCCTATTGAAAATTGACCAGTTTTTACTCGGAAGATTAACCTCTTCTGCCAAGATCAAGAACATCTCTAAGCAGAAGATTTCAATTTTCTATATTTGTATTTCTTATTCCTATAGAAATATTATGGTGTATTCAACTTATATTCATTATTAATGAATTATAAGTTTTCAAAAAAAAAAAAAAAACAACTCATATAAAGAATAAAAAAACACAATCTTGATTTGAAGTATCTGATCAAGTTGACAAAGCATAATATTTGTATCATAGGCGATCACTTACTTCACTTGATGACTATTCATGGCCATTGTTCGTTTCCATGGTCTTTCCACGAGTCCAATATGATTACCTTCAAATTTTTTCCTTTTATTAGAGAGGAAATCTGCACTTCTTTTTGCATAACTATCCAAATAATAAAAACCGCTAGATAAAATCACCATAATAGTGATAACAATAACTTATAATTAAATCTGAGAACAAAATTTTTCAAGATATGAGCGATTATAAATCACAATATTTGGATGACAATAATTCATATATGTATATAGATCTGAGGATTATTTATAAAAAATACAAATAAAAAACGAGAAAGAAGATGACCACCGGTGGCGGCATATGGAAAAAGAAAAGAAAGCTTTTAAGGATTTAGATTTTGGTAGAAAAAAGAGCTACGTTTCTTTGAAAACGTAATTACTTAAAGGAGAGAGATATAATGAGGTGCATCTTATATTTTTTATCGTTCTTTTAGCCGCATGATATGATATATATTCTTAATTATTATATAATGTAATTGAAATAGATCATTCTAGATGGTGTAACAATTAATTTTTGTTCATTTTTCTTTTCCTATAACTGATTTTATAATAAAATTTTCTTTGTTTGTCAAAATAAAATTTGCATAATATTGTTTGCAATGCATTAAAAACTTGCTATCTTAATTTTTTTTTATTTTTCGCTCCTCTATATATATATTTTTTAGAATTTAATGTTTAGAGTATGCTATAAATTAATTTCTTATTATTTAAAAATTTATTAAATATGTTAAAATTGAGTCATAAACAGTAGTCATATTTTATATATTATTTATATCATAAAAAAATCATATTATAGTAATTGATAGGCTAATAAATATACTGAGGATATATTTGAAAATACATTAAGCGTTGTACAACCCACTGCTTGATTATTAATAGTCGTGTCTTCCGCTCGGAGTTGGACAACCCACTGTTTATCATTATCTATTTTCTTAATTATCTTTTTATTTGATTTTACTTCTATCAATAATTAAATCAAAAGAGAAATTTACAACTATGAATCAAACTCTTACATTACGCGTTGAATGGAAAAAGCTCTTGGTAGGTGGTCAAGATTGGTGGAAAGGAAGTCCATTGGACCGACATTATACTTCTTGGAACCAATCTTGCTCAGGGTTAGTATTAACCATCATGTTCCGTCATTAAATCAAAAGTAGATTATCTTTTTGTAAACAAATTAAAATTTAGGGATGTGATAGATTATGATTATGTTAGATTTTAAAAGGATTGTTGAGTTTGATGGAATTGAAGGATTTCTTTAGATTTCTACTAGAATTCTACATAGAGTTTTGTAAAATTGGTATGGCTTTTTTTTATAGATTTTGATTGACTTTAATGCAATTACAATGATTTTTATATATCCAATCAAAATTAATTTCACAATCTAATTAAATAAATTAAAAGGTTTTGAAGCCCAATGAAAAACAGAAAACAATGAGGGACCAAAAACCAAAATGCATCATCTTCTCTAAAATCACTTTTTTCTTCGTTAAAACTTTACCGCAGACGATAGTAAAAAAGGCTTGCAATGGTCAGCCTCGTCAGCGACCAATCTGCACTCCCGTTAACCATTAATATTAAACAAGTTTCGTCGTGGGTACCCTATCCATTATTAGTAAAAAATGTATTTTAAATAAGTTCAAAATTTGAATAGTTAAAGATTCGCGGATACCCTGCCCACTTAAAAAAATATTTTTAATGGATTTTAGACGGATACAGATGGTAAATAGTTAAACGGATTAGAATACGGATACTTAAATAGGTATTTAAACTGTTTTAGAACGGATACGGATAGTAAAATTTTAAATGGATATCTATACAATTAGTTTAAAATTCACGAATACCGGTCATGCTTCTTATTCTATTAAGGAATGTATTGGATTAAAACTCTGTGAGATTTTAAAATATTTTTGAAATCTTTGGATTGGAAGATGAATTTTGTGAATGACACTTTTATTCATACCTAACACTCTAAAATCCAATGAAATCAATAATTTTATAGAATCCTTCAAAATCAGCAATTTTTTGAAAACCATCAAATTTAAAATAAACTCCAAAAAAATCTAGATAGAATATTATTGAAATTTTAAAATTTTTTAAAATCTAACAGAGTCTGAACCCAATACGCCTTTAGGTGGTCCTTAAGAAAAATTAATGGTAATATCATAATATATTCAATAATTTAAATTTTTGTAAAGAGAAAACATAATGACTATAGATCAAATTAAACAAACAGTCACTATTATTTTTAGATTGACTTATGATAATATACTAAATGACCAATTTTCAGATGGTTTAAAGCCATCATTTCTTTCAGTAAAACATATGCCGACGGGGATTGGAAATGTC
The DNA here is from genome assembly GCF_041381405.1 of Jatropha curcas. Taxonomy (NCBI): domain Eukaryota; kingdom Viridiplantae; phylum Streptophyta; class Magnoliopsida; order Malpighiales; family Euphorbiaceae; genus Jatropha; species Jatropha curcas. The sequence goes on from NC_143161.1 coordinate 9,984,795, forward strand.
ATGTATCTTATATTTATCACATATCAGTTGATGAATCTTGTTAAAATTGTACTTTTAGGTATACATATTTTAATTTGATTCCTCCATGGCTTTTTCGTGATGTTAGTAGAGCATTCTATTCTAGAACTTGCGCATAGAGATTTTAGTACCTCTATCCTTTTATTAATCAAAAGAAGAAAAATGATCGATTTTCAGATGATTAGAATTTACGGATATAAATATAAAAACACTTGTATAATAATAAATAATTTTCATTTGGAACTTATTGCAAATAATTGTTTGACCAAGCAGATAATTAGAAAATTGAACCAAAAGTCAGTTTACTTTATCAATAAAGATAAAATAAGATGTAACTATGTTTTCAGTTTTTGTTACAAATACAGAGAGGCACGAGACCTTGCCGGAGTCCAAATTAAAGATCTTCCAAACTAGTTCCAAAGCATGCATAGGGCCATTGTGCAATCAGTTGTAAGCCCATTTAATAGTAAACTCACTTGAGTTAGACCGATCCTTAGAAATGGTCTGTTCGACAAAATTAATTATTTTAGTACCGTTTAACTGTTAGTTGTTTAAATAGATTTTCATGAAACGTTAAAAGTTCAATGTTATATGGATTAGTTTTTCACAAAGCGCTATCTAAACTTTTAAAAATTAATTCAAACACTATGTTATCGACTACTATAAAAAATAGCGTTTAAGGAAGGAATACACTATAAGTAAATTCAAATATTAACCGGTAACTAAAATTGTAGAACATCTCATCTCAATCTCCCTATTCCATTAACATAATCTGCAACACAATTATTAACTAATAAGAAATGACGTCTACAACAGAAACCTCATGAAGAATCAAATCAAGTTTCAACCAAAGGTCCAATTAAAAGTAACTACAACTATCAAGAATTAAAGGAAGGACTTTTCAAACCTGGCGCCAAAATGAAAAATGATACCTACTAACATTGATGAAATAAAGGCATACATCATTGTGTAATTTGTATTTAATTCTTAAAACTTTAAGGTGAAGAGCATCTCTATTCCACAATTTTATCTCTATTAGAGAATCGTATTTTAGCATTGTGGATTTTGAGAACTTCAAGAATTACTTGAATAATTCGACCGAATCTCAATTTCATTTTATTTTTTACGGAAGTAAGCCAAATTAATTAAAAGAGAATTAATTCAAAGAGTGAAATTAATTAATTCTAAGAAAAAATAATTAATTAGAAAAAGGTGATTTAATTAATTTTAAGGATAGTTAGGCCTAATTAATTTAAAGAAAATTAATTAGGAAAATGGTAGGCTTAGCAATTACAAAAGGATAGCAATACGATAGGCAAGAGAGAGATTTTTCAGTGTCAATAAAGCCGGAGAAATATCAGCGTCTAAGAATGAGGCCTAATGGGCGGATTTGAAAAGGGGTCAAAATTGTTCGAAATAGGGGGAAAATTAGGAACTAGTTAGATTCTGCCAGATGGCAGGAAGGATAATTGTTGCGAGGTGATTTTGGCAAATTACACTTTTGATCCCTGTAAAAGTACACTTTGATTCTATAATTTATATATTAGTCCCTAAAGTTATAATTTAGCCTTTTGAAATGACACTTTTATCCTTAAGATTATGATTTAGTCCCTATTAAATTACACTTTGATTCCTAGCACTTTATAAAATTTCAATTAAACCCCAAAAACTTTATAATAATAGTAACTTAATATTTAAGTCAGAAATATTTTAATGATTAAATTATATAAATTCCACCGAAAAATAAAAGAAAATTTAACCAAAATTTCACAAAATTTATTTTTAAAAAAAAAAGACCATTTGAATACTAGACGGTCTCCTCATATGGTTCCATCTATATTTTAATTAATGACACATGTCATATCTATGGAGCAGCCAATCAAGAGAATCTTACAAGTCGAACACTGAATCTTCATTAATGCCCTCAAAAGTCAAATCGTAAGACTAGGAGATTATCAGTCCACCGCCAACCTTATCTTCTTTTCAGAAGAACAAAAAAAACAAATCATGCATTTTAATTTTAAAAAATAAAATCAATGCGTGAAGGAAAGTTGTTGTTCCGAATTCGAATACAACTTCTAACTGAATTTTGCTTTTTTTATTATAAAAAACTGTTATGCGTTGACTTTGTTCCTTAATCTTCTAAAAGTTTAATATGATCTTTGGATTTTTTATGGTCCCACTAAAAAAATCTAATATAATATATATACACGCCGGCATAATTTTTTTCTGAATATAAATCTATGATGAGATTGTATTTATATTTATCATTAAGCTTAAATTTAATTTATATTTTAGTGTGCAATACTCGAACACAATAAAAATAAATTATTTGGATGATTTTAAGCTATGTTAATATTAATCGGTAAAGAAGAACAATTCCCTTGTTTACCGATTGAACTAACTCATTTTATTACTTTATATATATATATATATATATAAAAGTAATTTTCTTTTTAATTCTTATATTAGTGTGTATTTTCAATTATATACTTTCACCCTAATTATTAACCTAAGATAAAGATAAAGAAGGAAGGAGAAATAAATTTTGTACTTGGATTGAAATGATTTGTAGGGTTGCATTAAAATTAATCAAATCGATAAATTTGATTCAACTCAAATAAAATTTTTGGTTAAACACTTTCTATGATTCGCTGCATTAATTAAACCAAACCATTAAAGGAATATGGTTTAAAGGAATAGAAACCTATTAATTAATATTGAACCAACCGATTATATATTAAATTACACTATTTTGCTATTTCTATGCATAACTTATTTTGTGGAAAGTTATATTGATACATGTTTAATATTTTAGAATTTTTTTTTTTTGTTAATTTTTTTCTTTTGCAACATGTGAAACTTTGTTATATACGAAAATAAATTCAGTCATTTTGATTTTTTTTATACATGGGAGGCCTAATGTACCGGAATAACGTTGTAGGCTATACAGTAGGTGATAGCCTTCCTCTTTAAATAATATTCACTAAATTAATGCGAGACGTAGGAAAACCTATCAGACCACACTTGATTGACTTATTTATCATATGTAAAGTTGGTATAAATTCATATTATTATAATATTTTAACTTCACATGTTTGGATCTCTCTAATCTTTTAAATAGTTGTTTTATGCATAAGCCAATTTTACCAAATACCTTTTTTATTAATAAATTGATTTGAAATATGACTTTTAAATCAATTAAATCCAATCATTAATAACATTATAAATAAGTAGAAAAAAGAATATTTAATTAAAAAAATATCAATAAAAGAAAAAATGTTAACCAATTATTTTCTTCCTCCTCCTAAGTTGAGGTTTTCTATACTATATATACATAATGAATTTAAAATAAAATTAAAGGATTAAAATATGTAAATGGTTAACTTTTAAATAATACAATATATAATGTGTTGCTTGATACTCCCTCGGTCCCATTTTATTTATTTGGTATTCTTTTTTTTGAATGTCCCAAAATGTTTGCAAAATTTCTAAATTTGTATATATAAATAATTATTTTTTCCATGATAACTTTTATTATCCTTAATTAAATAAAAGACTTGTATTAATATCTTAATAAGTTAATGGTAAAAAAGGACAAAATAACTTTTATTAACTAAATTCTTAATATGCGTATTTTGTCAAATTATACAAATAAAATGAGACGGAAGGGTATTATATTTTTAAGGGATTAAACTAGTTTATCTTTTTTAACTAACGATTTAAGAATTATTTAACCCTCTATTATTTGCAAGACATTGGGATCTTAAGCCGACTTGTACGTTGACACTTAACTTACACTTTGATTAAATAAATAAGTCTGAAAAAGAAAGCGACAAGAAAATTAATAAAAATAACAATGCAAATTGAAGTATTCAAATATAGATTGTCAAGCACACAAAACAAATAAATTTAACACTTAAAAAGCAAAAATAATAATAAAGAATTATCACACGTGATTTTGTCTCGTCCTACGTGTCAATCTACCCTTGGGTGGGCCAATTCTAGTGCTTCATTACTTTGTCATAGCCTCCCACGTATAACACACGAAGTCAATGAAATAGAGGCGCATGCTTGAATTCCTGTCCATGTAATCATATAATGTACTCATTTGAGTTGTAATGTCTTTTAATGAGTTTTATAATATATTGTATTTGCTTTTGATGGGCTTAAAATTATTGTAATTACCACCAATAGTGCAGAATGTATAATAATTTTTGTATCGTAATGAATAAAAAAAACAAATTGGTGATTAGTATTTTTTTTTTTTAAGAGAGGATTGATGATTAGTTTATAAGGTTAAAATAAGTTCGTCAAATTTATGAAATATTAAAGTCATTTTTCTTTAAAAATAATTTTTTTAAAGAAAAATATTTTTTATTAATTGATTTTATCAATTACTCCAAACATTAGAAAATATAAAAATTATTTTCTAAATAAATTATTTTATGAAAACAAATAGCGTATTAATTTTGAAATTAAAACATGTCAAAACTGATAGTAAAATTGAACAAGGAATATTAATTCTCAATTCTGATCCCATATTTTTTGGAAGTGGAATCGTAAATTGAGATTTTGATTTTGAACTACAATCTAACAGTAGCTAGTTTATATACATTCAAGTATCATGAAATATCTTCTATCTTAAAATAACTTCCAAGGAAAGTCATAAGTAAATTCACCAAAAAAAATTCTTAAAAATTAGTGAAGTGAAGATGTTTGGAAAGCGGTCAATGTAGTTTCTTAGAATTGGCATTAACTGCACTATATAAAGAACTAATCTCTCCACTCTTTGTACATTGTGGTCCACCATTATAATTATGAAGAATTTACAACTTTCAAAAACCTCTCCAAATCTTGATAGGGAAAAACCCAACATTTCTCTTCATAGTTCAAGGTTTATTTTCCTTGTAATTAATAAGGTAACCACAATTAACAATGCATAACCACAATTTACAATGCATATATCAACGACATACTAATGGTTGCCTTGTACTTATTCTCGTTCAGAGTTGTCTTGTACTTGATTATTGCTTTATTACATATGATCAATTGCCTCACGAAAAATATCTCAGTAAAAAATTACTGAAAATGCCACCACAGAGTTAACTGTGCAATGAGTTACTTGTTATAGTAAACATATGTTAACGTGTTAGAGTGTATTTTATTTATTTAATTAATTATTTCATTGTATAAGTAATTGTATAGTAAACATATGTTAACGTTTGGAGATGCAGGATGTCGATACTCGTACCTCTCGCATGCTAAGCGAGCGCTCTACCATTTGAGCTACATCCCCATTATAACAAATTCACTTGATCGGTCAATTCTTAGATATTTCCGAGAAATATCTTTTACCCTATAAAAGCTTCTAAGAAAAGTCCTAAGTGAATTCACCAAAAAAAATCTTAAAGACTAGGTAAGGAAAGACGTTTGGAAAGTTGTCCATGTAGTTTTCTAAAATTGGCACTGACCGCACTAAATATAAAGAACTAACCTCTCCACCCTCTGTGTATTATGGTCCACCGATATAATTATGAAGAATTTGTAACTTCTAAGAAATCTCTCCAACATTGATAAGGAAAACCATACAATTTCTCTTCCTACATCAAACTTTATTTTCCTTGTAGTTAATACCATAATCACAATTTACAATGCATATATCAACGACATATCAATGGTTGTCTTGTACTTGTTCTCGTTTGGGGTGATCTTGCATTCCACTAATGCTTAAATACATATGATCAATTGCTTAAAAACTTATGAAGGGAAGACATTGGGAAAGCTGTCCGTGTAGTATTTTGAATTGGCACACAAATCGCACTATATAAAGAACCAATCGTTCCACTCTCTGTACATTATGCTCCACACTATAATTAAGAAGAATTTATAACTTTGAAAAAACCTCTCCAAATATAAATAGGGAAAAACTCAACAATTTCCCTTCCTAGTCCAAAGTTTATTTTCCTTATAGTTAATATCGTAATCACAATTTACAATGCATATATCAACGACATACCAATAGATGCCTTTGCACTTATTCTCGTCTGGGGTTATCTTGCATTCGACTATTGCTCAATTACATATCGTCAATTGTTTTATGAAAAATCACCTAATAAAAAATTACCAAAAATAGGATTTTTTTACAAGAACTGTACCTAGCCTCGTGTTTAATGGTTCCAAAGAGTTAATTGTGGAAATAAAAATGCTACTGCATATATAAATAAATAACTTAAAATTTCAAGATGCAGGGTATCGATCCTCATACCTCTCACATGCAAAGACAAAACTTTACTATTTGGATATAATTCACTTCATTGATCAACTCCTAGAAATGTCTAACCAATGGTTGCCTATGTATATCTTCTCATTTCGGGTTATCTTGCATTTGATTATTGCTTAATTACATATGATCTTGCTTTATGAAAAATCATTTGATAAAACATTACTAAAAATAGGATTTTTTTTTTGACAAGAAATGTACCAAGCCTCGTGTTTAGTGGTTCCAAAGAGTTAATTATGGAAATAAAAATGCTACTGCATGTATAAATAAGAATAAAAATAACTTTAAGTTTTGAGATATAGAGTATCGATGACCATACCTCTCGCATGCTAAGCGAGCGCTCTACCATTTGAGCTACATCCCCATTGAAAATAATTCACTTCATTGATCAATCCCAGAAATTTCTAACCAATGGGAGCCTTTATACTTCTTCTCGTTTCGGGTTATCTTTCATTCGATTATTGCTTAATTACATATGATCTTTCTTCATGAAAAATCATCTAGTGAAAAATTATAGAAAGTAGGATTTTTTGACAAGAAATGTACCAAGCCTCGTATTTAGTGGTTCCAAAGAGTTATTGTGGAAATAAAAATACTACTGCATGTATAAATAAGAATAACTTTAAGTATGGAGATTGCAAGGTATCAATCTCCGTACCTCTCGCTAAGTTAAGCAAGCGCTCTACCATCTGAGCTATATCCCCATTGAAAACATTTCACTTTATTAATCAACTTCGAGAAATTTCTAACCAATTGTTGCCTTTGTACTTCTTATCATTTTGGGTTATCTTGCATTCGATTTTTGCTTAATTACATATGATCTTTTTTCATGAAAAATCATCTAGTAAAAAATTATAAGCCTGGTGTTTAGTGGTTCCAAAGAGTTATTGTGCAAATAAAAATGCTACTGCATGTATAAGTAAGAATAACTTTAAGATTAGAGATGTAGGGTATCAATCCCCATACCTCTCGCACGCTAATCCACTGCTCAACCATTTAAGCTACATCCCCATTGTAAATAATTTACATCATTGATGCACTCCTAAAAATTTCTAACCAATGTTCGCTTTTAGACTTGTTCTCATTTTGGGTTATCTTACATTCGATAATTGTTTAATTAGATGTGATCTTGCTTCATGAAAAATCATCTAGTAAAATATTACTGAAAATAGGATTGTTTTTTGACAAGAAATATATCTTTAGTGGTTCCAAAGAGTTAATTGTGGAAATAAAATGCTACTGCATGTATAAATAAAAATAACTTTAAGTTTGGAGAAGTGGAGTATAAATCCCTGTACCTCTCGCATGCTAACGAGCGCTCTACCATCTGAGCTACATCCCCATTGAAAACAATTCACTTTATTAATTAACTCCGAGAAATTTTCAACCTATTATTGCCTTTTTAATTCTTCTCATTTTGGGTTATCTTGCATTCGAGTATTGCTTAATTACATTTGATCTTTCTGAATGAAAATTCATCTAATAACAAATTACTTAAATAGGATTTTTTGATAAAAAAATGTATAAAGCCGTGGTTCCAAATAGTTAATTTTGCAAATAAAAATCCTATTGCGTTTATAGATAAGAATAACTTCAAGGTTGGAGATGCAGGGTACTAATCCCCATGTATCTCGCACGCTAAGCCAGTGCTCAACCATCTGAGCTGCATCCCCATTGTAAATAATTCACATCATTGATCGACTCCTTAAAATTTCTAACCAATGGTTGCTTTTAGACTTATTCTCATTTTAGGTTATCTTGCATTCGATTATTGCTTAATTACATATGATCTTGCTAAGCGAGCGCTCTACCATCTAAGCTATATCCCCATTGAAAACAATTCACTTTATTGATCAACTCCGAGAAAACTTCTTAACTAATGGCTGCCTTTGTACTTCTTCTCATTTTGGGTTATTTGTACTTCTTCTCATTTTTGTTTAGCGGTTCCAAAGAGTTATTGTTGAAATAAAAATGCTATTGTATGTATAAATAAGAATAGCTTTAAGTTTTAAGATGCGGAGTATCGATCCCCATACCTCTTGCATGCTAAGCGAGCGTTCTACCATCTGAGCTACATCCCCATTGAAAACAATTCGCTTTATTGATCAACTCCGAGAATTTTCTAACCAATAGTTGCTTTTGTACTTCTTCTCATTTTGGGTTATCTTGCATTCGATTGTTGCTTAATTACATTTGATATTTTTTCATGAAGAATCATCTGATAAAACATTAGTGAAAACAAGATTATTTAATGAAAAATGTACAAAGCCGTGGTTCCAAATAGTTAATTTTGCATACAAAAATCCTATTGCTTTTATAGATAAGAATAACTTCAAGGTTGGAGATGCAGGGTACCAATCCCCATGCCTCTCGCACGCTAAGACGATGCTCAACCATCTGTGCTACATGCCATTGAAAATAATTCACATCATTGATCGACCCCTTAAAATTTTTGACCAATGGTTGCTTTTAGACTTATTGTCATTTTGGCTTATCTTGCATTCTATTATTGCTTAATTACATATGATGTTGCTTCGTGAAAAATCATCTAGTAAAAAATTACTGAAAATAGGACTTTTTTTTGACAAGAAATGTACATTTCGTGGTTCGAAAGAAATAATTGTGGAAATAAAAATGATACTATATGTTTAAATAAGAATAACTTTAATGTCTGGAAATGCGGAGTATCGATCCCCGTACCTCTCGCTTGCTAAGCAAGCGCTCTGCCATGTGAGCTACATCTCCACTAAAAACAATTCACTTTATTGATCAACTCAGAGAAACTTCTAACTAATGGTTGTCTTTGTACTTCTTCTCATTTTGGGTTATTTGTACTTCTTCTCATTTTTGTTTAGCGGTTCCAAAGAGTTATTGTTGAAATAAAAATGGTATTGCATGTATAAATAAGAATCATATGATAAGACATTAGTGAAAACAGGATTGTTTAGTGAAAAATGTACAAAGCCGTGGTTCCAAATAGTTAATTTTGCAATTAAAAATCCTATGGCGTTTACACATAAGAATAACTTCAAGGTTGGAGATGCAGGGTACCAATCCCCATGCCTCTCGACGCTAAGCCACTGCTCAACCATCTGAGCTGCATCCCTGTTGAAAATAATTCACATCATTGATCGACCCCTTAAAATTTCTGACCAATGGTTGCTTTTAGACTTATTCTCATTTTGGCTTATCTTGCATTTGATTATAGCTTAATTACATATGATCTTGCTTCGTTAAAAATCATCTAGTAAAAAATTACTGAAAATAGGACTTTTTTTGACAAGAAATGTACATTTCGTGGTTCGAAAGAGTTAATTGTGGAAACAAAAAAGTCTGAAAATGAGAACTATCGATCCCCGTACCTCTCACTTGCAAAGCGAGCGCTCTACCATCTGAGCTACATCTCCATTGAAAACAGTTCACTTCATTGATCAACTCAAGGAAACCTCCAACTAATGGCTGCCTTTATACTTCTTCTCATTTTGTGTTATTTGTACTTCTTCTCATTTTTGTTTAGCTGTTCCAAAGAGTTATTGTTGAAATAAAAATGCTATTGCATGTATAAATAAGAATAGCTTTAAGTTTTCAAAAATGCTATTGCATGTATAAATAAGAATAACTTTAAGTTTTCAGATGGGGAGTATCGATCCCCGTACCTCTGGCATGCTAACGAGCGCTCTACCATCTGAGCTACATCCCCATTGAAAATAATTCGCTTTATTGATCAACACTGAGAAATTTCTAACCAATGGTTGCGTTTGTACTTCTTCTTATTTTGGGTTATCTTGCATTCGATTGCTGCTTAATTACATTTGATATTTCTTCATGAAAAATCGTCTGATAAAACATTAGTGAAAACAGGATTGTTTAATGAAAAATGTACAAAGCCGTGGTTCCAAATAGTTAATTTTGCAATTAAAAATCCTATGGCGTTTACACATAAGAATAACTTCAAGGTTGGAGATGCAGGGTACCAATCCCCATGCCTCTCGACGCTAAGCCACTGCTCAACCATCTGAGCTGCATCCCCGTTGAAAATAATTCACATCATTGATCGACCCCTTAAAATTTCTGACCAATGGTTGCTTTTAGACTTATTCTCATTTTGGCTTATCTTGCATTCGATTATAGCTTAATTACATATGATCTTGCTTCGTTAAAAATCATCTAGTAAAAAATTACTGAAAATAGGACTTTTTTTTGACAAGAAATGTACGTTTCGTGGTTCGAAAGAGTTAATTGTGGAAATAAAAAAGTCTGGAAATGTGGAGTATCGATCCCCGTACCTCTCGCTAGCAAAGCGAGCGCTCTACCATCTGAGCTACATCTCCAATGAAAACAATTTGCTTTACTGATCAACTCAAGGAAACTGCTAACTAATGGTTGCCTTTGTACTTCTTCTCATTTTGGGTTATTTGTACTTCTTCTCATTTTTGTTTACCGGTTCCAAAGAGTTATTGTTGAAATAAAAATGCTATTGCAGGTATAAATAAGAATAGCTTTAAGTTTTCAGATGCGGAGTATCGATCCCTATACCTCTTGGATGCAAAGCGAGTGCTCTACCATTTGAGCTACATCCCCATTAAAAACAATTCACTTTATCAATTAACTCCGAGAAATTTTCAACCTATTATTGCCTTTTTACTTCTTCTCATTTTGGGTTATCTTGCATTCAATTATTGCTTAATTATATTTGATCTTTCTGAATGAAAATTCATCCAATAACAAATTACTGAAAATAGGATTTTTTGATAAAAAATGTACAAAGCCGTGGTTCCAAATAGTTAATTTTGCAAACAAAAATCCTATTGCGTTTTTAGATAAGAATAACTTCAGGATTGGGGATGCACGGTATCAATACCCATACATCTCGCACGCTAAGCCAATGCTCAACCATCCGAGCTACATCCCTGATGTAAATAATTTACATCATTGATCGACTCCTTAGAATTTCTAACCAGTGGTTGCTTTTAGACTTATTCTCATTTTGAGTTATCTTGCATTCGATTGTTGCTTAATTACATATGATCTTGCTTCCTGAAAAATCATCTAGTAAAAAATTACTTAAAATATCATTTTTTTGATAAGAAATGTATGTTCAGTGGTTCCAAAGATTTACATGTGGAAATAAGAATGCTACTGCATGTATAAGAATAATTTTAAGTTTGGAGATGCGGAGTAACGATCCCCGTACCTCTCACATGCTAAGCGAGCGCTCTACCATCTGAGCTACATCTCCATTAAAAACAATTCACTTTATTAATCAAATCCGAGAAATTTCTAACTAATGGTTGCCTTTATACTTCTTCTAACCAATGGTTGCTTTTAGACTTGTTCTCATTTTGGGTTATCTTGCATTCGATTATTGCTCAATTACATATGATCTTGCTTTATGAAAAATCATATGGTAACAAATTACTCAAAGTAGGAATTTTTTTGACAAGAAATGAATGTTTAGTGGTTCTAAAGAGTTAATTGTGGAAATAAAAATGCTACTGCATGTATAAATAAGAATAACTTTAAGTTTGGAGATGCGAAGTATCTCTCCCCGTACCTCTCGCATGCTAAGCGAGTGCTCTACCATCTGAACTACATCTCCATTGAAAACAATTCACTATATTGATCAACTCCGAGAAATTTCTAACCAATGGTTGCCTTTGTTCTTCTTCTCAGTTTGGTTATCTTGCATTCGATTATTGCTTATTTACATATGATCTTTCTTCATGAAATATCATCTGCTAAAAAATTACAAGCCTTGTGTTTACTGGTTCCAAAGAGTTATTATTGAAACAAAAAAGCTACTGCATGTATAAATAAGAATAACTTTAAGTTTGAAGATGCAGAGTATCGATCCCCGTACATCTCGCATGCTAAGCGAGTGCTCTACCATCTGAGCTACATCATCATTAAAAGCAATTCACTTTATCCGAGAAATTACTAACCAATGGTTGCCTTTATACTTCTTCTCATTTTGGGTTATCTTGCATTCGATGATTGCTTAACTACATATGATCTTTCTTCATGAAAAATCATATGGTAAAAAATAACTGAAAATAGGATTTTTTTGACAAAAAATGCACAAAGGCCTGGTTCCAAATAGTTAATTTTGCAAATAAAAATGCTACTGTATTTATAAATAAGAATAACTTCAAGATTAGAGATGCAGGGTATCAGTCCCCAAGCCTCTCGCACCCTTAGCCAATGCTCAACCATATGAGCTACATCCCCATTGTAAATAATTCACATCCTTGATTGACTCCTAAAAATTTCTAACTAATGGTTGCTTTTAGACTTGTTCTTATTTTGGGTTATCTTGCATTCGATTATTACTTAATTACATATGATCTTGCTTCCTGAAAAATCATCTTGTAAAAAATTACTGAAAATATGATTTTTTTTTTTGATAAGAAATATATGTTTAGTGGTTCCAAAGAGTTAATTTTGCATATAAAAATGCTACTGCATGTACAAATAAGAAGAACTTTAAGTTTGGAGATGCGAGTATCGATTCCCGTACGTCACGCATGCTAAGCGAGCGCTCTACCATCTGAGCTACATTCCCATTGAAAACAATTCACTTTGTTGATGAACTCCGAGAAATTTCAGACCGATGGTTGCCTCTGTACTTCTTCTCATTTTAGGTTATCTCACATTCGATAATTGCTTAATTACATATGATCTTTCTTCGTGAAAAATCATATGGTAAAAAATTACTGAAAATGGTTTTTTTGACAAAAAAATGTACAAAGCCTTGGTTCCAAATCATTAATTTTGCAAATAAAAATGCTTATAAGTAAGAATAACTTCAAGATTAGAGAAGTAGGAATCCCCATGCCTCTCGCACCCTAAGCCAGTGCTTAACCATATGAGCCGCGTCCCCTTTGTAAATAATTCACATCATTGATTGACTCCTAAAAATTTCTAACCAATGGTTGGTTTTAGACTTGTTCTCATTTTGGCTAATCTTGCATTCTATTATTACTTAATTACATATGATCTTGCTTCCTGAAAAATCATCTAGTAAAAAATTACTGAAAATAGGATTTTTTTTTTATAAGAAGTATATGTTTAGTGGTTCCAAAGAGTTAATTGTGCAAATAAAAATGCTACTGCATGTACAAATAAGAAGAACTTTAAGTTTGGAGATGCGAGTATCGATTCCCATACCTCTTGCATGCTAAGCGAGCGCTCTACCATCTAAGCTATAATCCAATTAAAAACAATTCACTTTATTGATGAACTCTGAGAAATTTCTGACCGATGGTTGCCTTTGTACTTCTTCTCATTTTGGGTTATCTCACATTCGATAATTGCTTAATTACATATGATCCTTCTTCGTGAAAAATCATATGGTAAAAAATTACTGAAAATGGTTTTTCTAACAAAAAATGTATAAATCCTTGGATCCAAATCGTTAATTTTGCAAATAAAAATGCTTATAAGTAAGAATAACTTCAAGTTAGAGAAGCAGGAATCCCCATGCCTCTCGCACGCTAAGCCACTGTTCAACCATCTGAGCTGCATCCCAGTTGAAAATAATTCACATCGTTGATCGACCCCTTAAAATTTCTGACCAATAGTTGCTTTTAGACTTATTCTCATTTTGGCTTATCTTGCAATCGATTATTGCTTAATTACATATGATCTTGCTTCGTGAAAAATCATCTAGTAAACAATTACTGAAAATATGACTTTTTTTTACAAGAAATGTACGTTTGGTGGTTCGAAAGAGTTAATTGTGGAAACAAAAATGATACTGTATGTTTAAATAAAAATAACTTAAAGTCTGGAAATGCGGAGTATCGATCCCCGTACCTCTCGCTTGCAAAGCGAGCGCTCTTCCATCTGAGCTACATCTCCAATAAAAACAATTTGCTTTATTGATCCACTCAAGGAAACTGCTAACTAATGGTTGCCTTTGTACTTCTTCTCATTTTGGGTTATTTGCACTTCTTCTCATTTTTGTTTAGCGGTTCCAAAGAGTTATTGTTGAAATAAAAATGCTACTGCATGTATAAGTAAGAATAACTTTAAGTTTGGAGATGCGGAGTATTGATCTCCATACCTCTTGCATGCTAAGCGAGCGCTCTACCATCTGAGCTACATCCCCATTGACCACAATTCGCTTTATTGATCAACTACGAGAAATTTCTAACCAATGGTTGCATTTGTACTTCTTCTCATTTTGGGTTATCTAGCATTCGATTGTTGCTTAATTACATTTGATATTTCTTCATGAAAAATCATCTAATAAAACATTACTGAAAAAATGATTGTTTAATGAAAAATGTACAAAGCCGTGGTTCCAAATAGTTAATTTTGCAAATAAAAATCCTATAGCGCTTATGAACAAGAATAACTTCAATTTTGAGATGCAGGGTACCAATCCCCATGCCCCTCGCACGCTAAGCCACTGTCCAACCCTCTGAGCTGCATCCCTATTGAAAATAATTCACATCATTGATTTACCCTTTAAAATTTCTGACCAATGGTTGCTTTTAGACTTATTCTCATTTTGGCTTGTCTTGCATTCGATTATAGCTTAATTACATATGATCTTGCTTCGTGAAAAATCATCTAGTAAAAAATTCCTTAAAATAGGACTTTTTTGACAAGAAATGGACGTTTCGTGGTTTGAAAGAGTTAATTGTGGAAACAAAAATGATACTGTATGTTTAAATAAAAATAACTTCAAGTCTGGAAATGCGGAGTATCGATCGCCGTACCTCTCCCTTGCAAAGTGAGCACTTTACCATCTAAGCTACATCTCTATTGAAAATAATTTACTTTATTGATCAACTCAAGGAAACTTCCAACTAATGGTTGCCTTTTTACTTCTTCTCATTTCGGGTTATTTGTACTTCTCATTTTTGTTTAGCGGTTCCAAAGAGTTATTATTGAAATAAAAATGCTACTGCATGTATAAATAAGAATAACTTTAAGTTTGGAGATGCGGAGTATCAATCCCCGTACCTCTCGCATGCTAAGCGAGCGCTCTACCATCTAAGCTACATCCCCATTGACCACAATTCACTTTATTGATCAACTGCGAGAAATTTCTAACCAATGGTTGCCTTTGTACTTCTTCTCTTTTTGGGTTATCTTGCATGTGATTGTTGATTAATTACATTTCATATTTTTTCATGAACAATCATCTGATAAAACATTAATGAAAACATGATTGTTTAATGAAAAATGTACAAAGCCGTGGTTCCAAATAGTTAATTTTGCAAATAAAAATCCTATAGCGTTTATAAATAAGAATAACTTCAATTTTGAGATGCAGGGTACCAAGCCCCATGCCTCTCGCACGCTAAGCCACTGTTCAACTATCTGAGCTGCATCCCCGTTGAAAATAATTCACATCATTGATTGATCCCTTAAAATTTCTGACCAATGGTCGCTTTTAGACTTATTCTCATTTTCTGTTATCTTGCATTCAATTATTGCTTAATTACATATGATTTTGCTTCGTGATTACTGAAAATAGGATTTTTTGTGAAAAGAAATGTACGTTTCACAGTTCAAAAGAGTTAATTGTGAAAAAAAAATGATACTGTATGTTTAAATAAGATTAACTTCAAGTCTTGGAAATGCGGAGTATCGATCCCCGTACCTCCCGCCTGCAAAGCGAGCGCTCTACCATCTGAGCTACATCTCCATTGAAAACAATTCACTTTATTGATCAACTCAAGGAAACTGCTAACTAATGGTTACCATTGTACTTCTTCTCATTTTGGGTTATTTGTCCTTCTTCTCATTTTTGTTTAGCGGTTCCAAAGAGTTATTGTTGAAATAAAAATGCTATTGCATGTATAAATAAGAATAGCTTTAAGTTTGGAGATGCAGAGTATCAATCCCCATACCTCTCGCATGCTAAGCGAGCGCTCTACCATCTGAGTTACATCCCCATTGAAAACAATTCGCTTTACTGATCAACTGTGAGAAATTTCTAACCAATGGTTGCCTTTGTACTTCTTCTCATTTTGGGTTATCTTGCATTCGATTTTTGCTTAATTACATTTAATATTTCTTCATGAAAAATCATCTGATAAAACATTACTGAAAAAATGATTGTTTAATGAAAAATGTGCAAAGCCGTGGTTCCAAATAGTTAATTTTGCAAATACAAATCCTATGGCGCTTATGAATAAGAATAACTTCAATTTTGAGATGCAGGGTACCAATCCCCATGCCTCTTGCACGCTAAGCCACTGTTCAACCCTCTAAGCTGCACCCCTATTGAAAATAATTCACATCATCGATTGACCCCTTAAAATTTTTGACCAATGGTTGCTTTTAGACTTATTCTCATTTTGGCTTATCTTGCATTCGATTATAGCTTAATTACATATGATCTTGCTTCGTGAAAAATCATCTAGTAAAAAATTACTGAAAATAGGACTTTTTTTGACAAGAAATGCACATTTCATAGTTCGAAAGAGTTAATTGTGGAAACAAAAATGATACTGTATGTTTAAATAAGAATAACTTAAAGTCTGGAAATGTGGAATGTCGATCCCCATACCTCTCACTTGCTTACTCTTCCATCTGAGCTACATCTCCATTGAAAACAATTCGCTTTATTGATCAACTCCGAGAAATTTCTAAACAATGGTTGCCTTTGTACTGCTTCTTGTTTTGGGTTATCTTGCATTCGATTGTTGATAATTACATTTGATATTTCTTCGTGAAAAATCATCTGATAAAACATTAGTGCAAAACACGATTGTTTAATGAAAAATGTACAAAGCCGTGGTTCCAAATAGTTAATTTTGCAAATAAAAATCCTATAGCGTTTATAAATAAGAATAACTTCAATTTTGAGATGCAGGGTACCAATCCCCATGCCTCTCGCACGCTAAGCCACTGTTCAACCATCTGAGCTGCATCCCCGTTGAAAATAATTCACATCATTGATTGACCCTTTAAAATTTCTGACCAATGGTCGCTTTTAGACTTATTCGCATTTTGGGTTATCTTGCATTCGATTATTGCTTAATTACATATGATCTTGCTTCGTGAAAAATCATCTAGTAAAAAATTACAGAAAATAGGCCTTTTTTTGACAAGAAATGTACGTTTCGTCGTTCGAAAGAGTTAATTATGGAAACAAAAATGATACTGTATGTTTAAATAAGAATAACTTCAAGTCTTGGAAATGCGGAGTATCGATCCCCGTACCTCTCGCTTGCAAAGCGAGCGCTCTACCATCTGAGCTACATCTCCATTGAAAACAATTCACTTTATTGATCAACTCAAGGAAACTGCTAACTAATGGTTGCCATTGTACTACTTCTCATTTTGGGTTATTTGTCCTTCTTCTCATTTTTGTTTAGCGGTTCCAAAGAGTTATTGTTGAAATAAAAATGCTATTGCATGTATAAATAAGAATAGCTTTAAGTTTGGAGATGCAGAGTATCGATCCCCATACCTCTCGCATGCTAAGCGAGCGCTCTACCATCTGAGTTACATCCCCATAATAACAATTCGCTTTATTGATCAACTGTGAGAAATTTCTAACCAATGGTTGCCTTTGTACTTCTTCTCATTTTGGGTTATCTTGCATTCGATTTTTGCTTAATTACATTTAATATTTCTTCATGAAAAATCATCTAATAAAACATTACTGAAAAAATGATTGTTTAATGAAAAATGTGCAAAGCCGTGGTTCCAAATAGTTAATTTTGCAAATAAAAATCCTATGGCGCTTATGAATAAGAATAACTTCAATTTTGAGATGCAGGGTACCAATCCCCATGCCTCTCACACGCTAAGCCACTGTTCAACCCTCTGAGCTGCACCCCCATTGAAAATAATTCACATCATCGATTGACCCCTTAAAATTTTTGACCAATGGTTGCTTTTAGACTTATTCTCATTTTGGCTTATCTTGCATTCGATTATAGCTTAATTACATATGATCTTGCTTCGTGAAAAATCATCTAGTAAAAAATTACTGAAAATAGGACTTTTTTTTGACAAGAAATACACGTTTCGTAGTTCGAAAGAGTTAATTGTGGAAACAAAAATGATACTGTATGTTTAAATAAGAATAAATTAAAGCCTGGAAATGTGGAATATCGATCCCCGTACCTCTCACTTGCTTACTCTTCCATCTGACCTACATCTCCATTGAAAACAATTCGCTTTATTGATCAACTCCGAGAAATTTCTAAACAATGGTTGCCTTTGTACTGCTTCTTGTTTTGGGTTATCTTGCATTCGATTGTTGATAATTACATTTGATATTTCTTCGTGAAAAATCATCTGATAAAACATTAGTGCAAAACACGATTGTTTAATGAAAAATGTACAAAGCCGTGGTTCCAAATAGTTAATTTTGCAAATAAAAATCCTATAGCGTTTATAAATAAGAATAACTTCAATTTTGAGATGCAGGGTACCAATCCCCATGCCTCTCGCACGCTAAGCCACTGTTCAACCATCTGAGCTGCATCCCCATTGAAAATAATTCACATCATTGATTGACCCTTTAAAATTTCTGACCAATGGTCGCTTTTAGACTTATTCGCATTTTGGGTTATCTTGCATTCGATTATTGCTTAATTACATATGATCTTGCTTCGTGAAAAATCATCTAGTAAAAAATTACAGAAAATAGGCCTTTTTTTGACAAGAAATGTACGTTTCGTCGTTCGAAAGAGTTAATTATGGAAACAAAAATGATACTGTATGTTTAAATAAGAATAACTTAAATTCTAGAAATGCGGAGTATCGATCCCCGTACCTCTCGCTTGCAAAGCGAACGCTCTACCATCTGAGCTACATCTCCATTGAAAATACTTCACTTTATTGATCAACTCAAGGAAACTTCTAACTAATGGTTGCCTTTGTACTTCTTCTCATTTTGGGTTATTTATACTTCTTCTCATTTTTGTTTAGCGGTTCAAAGAGTTATTGTTGAAATAAAAATGCTACTGCATGTATAAATAAGAATAACTTTAAGTTTGGAGATTTGGAGTATCGATCCCCATACCTCTTTCATGCTAAGCGAGCGCTCTACCATCTGAGCTACATCCCCATTGACCACAATTCACTTTATTGATCAACTGCGTGAAATTTCTAACCAATGGTTGCCTTTGTACTTATTCTCTTTTTGGGTTATCTTGCATGCGATAGTTGATTAATTACATTTCATATTTTTTCATGAACAATCATCTGATAAAACATTAATGAAAACAAGATTGTTTAATGAAAAATGTACAAAGCCGTGGTTCCAAATAGTTAATTTTGCAAATAAAAATCATATGGCGTTTATACATAAGAATAACTTCAAGGTTGGAGATGCAGAGTACCAATCCCCATGCCTCTCGAACGCTAAGCAAGTGCTCAACCATCTGAGCTGCATCCCCGTTGAAAATAATTCACATCCTTGATTGACCCCTTAAAATTTCTGACCAATTGTCGCTTTTAGACTTATTCTCTTTTTGGCTTATCTTGCATTCGATTATTGCTTAATTACATATGATCTTGCTTTGTGAAAAATCATCAAGTAAAAAATTACTGAGAATAGGACTTTTTTTTGACAAGAAATGTACGTTTCATGGTTCGAAAGAGTTAATTGTGGAAACAAAAATGATACTGTATGTTTAAATAAGAATAACTTAAAGTCTTGGAAATGCGGAGTATCGATCCCCGTACCTCTTGCTTGCAAAGCGAGCGCTCTACCATCTGAGTTACATCTCCATTAAAAACAATTCGCTTTATTGATCAACTCAAGGAAACTGCTAACTAAAGGTTGCCATTGCACTTCTTCTCATTTTGGGTTATTTGTACTTCTTCTCATTTTTGTTTAGCGGTTCCAAAGTGTATTGTTGAAATAAAAATGCTATTGCATGTGTAATTAAGAATAGCTTTAAGTTTTCAGATGAGGAGTATCGATCCCCGTACCTCTCGCATGCTAAGCGAGCGATCTACCATCTGAGCTACATCCCCATTGAAAACAATTCGCTTTATTGATCAACTGTGAGAAATTTCTAACCAATGGTTGCCTTTGTACTTCTTCTCATTTTGGGTTATCTTGCATTCGATTGTTGCTTAATTACATTTGATATTTCTTCAAGAAAAATCATCTGATAAAAGATTACTGAAAAAATGATTGTTTAATGAAAAATGTACAAAACCGTGGTTCCAAATAGTTAATTTTGCATACAAAAATCCTATTGCTTTTATAGATAAGAATAACTTCAAGGTTGGAGATGCAGGGTACCAATCCCCACGCCTCTCGCACGCTAAGCCACTGTTCAACCGTTTGAGCCGCATCCCCGTTGAAAATAATTCACATCATTGATTTTCCCCTTAAAATTTCTGACCAATGGTTGCTTTTAGACTTATTCTCATTTTGGCTTATCTTGCATTCGATTATAGCTTAATTACATATGATGTTGCTTCGTGAAAAATCATCCAGTAAAAAAAAACTGAAAATAGGACTTTTTTTGACATGAAATGTACATTTCGTGGTTCGAAAGAAATAATTGTGGAAATAAAAATGATACTCTATGTTTAAATAAGAATAACTTTAAAGTCTGGAAATGCGGAGTATCAATCCCCGTACCTCTCGCTTGCTAAGCGATCGCTCTACCATGTGAGCTACATCTCCATTGAAAATGATTCACTTTATTGATCAACTCAGAGAAGCTTCTAACTAATGGTTGCCTTTGTACTTCTTCTCATTTTTGTTTAGCGGTTCCTAAGAGTTATTGTTGAATTAAAAATGCTACTGCATGTATAAATAAGAATAACTTTAAGTTTGGAGATGCCGTTTATCGATCCCTGTACCTCTAGCATGCTAAGCGAGCGCTCTACCATCTGAGCTACATCCCCATTGACCACAATTCGCTTTATTGATCAACTCCGAGAAATTTCTAACCAATGGTTGCCTTTTTACTTCTTCTCTTTTTTGGTTATCTTGCATGCGATTGTTGATTAATTACATTTGATATTTCTTCATGAACAATCATCTGATAGAACATTAGTGAAAACAGGATTGTTTAATGAAAAATGTACAAAGCCGTGGTTCCAAAGGGTTAATTTTGCAAATAAAAATCCTATGGCGTTTATACATAAGAATAACTTCAAGGTTGGAGATGCAGGGTACCAATCCCCATGCCTCTCGCACGCTAAGCCAGTGCTCAACCATCTGAGCTGCATCTCCGTTGAAAATAATTCACATCCTTGATTGACCCCTTAAAATTTCAGACCAATGGTTGCTTTTAGACTTATTCTCATTTTGGCTTATCTTGCATTTGATTATTGCTTAATTACATATGATCTTGGTTCGTGAAAAATCATCAAGTAAAAAATTACTGAAAATAGGACTTTTTTTCACAAGAAATGTACGTTTCGTTGTTCGAAAGAGTTAATTGTAAAAATAAAAATGCTACTGCATGTATAAATAAGAATAACTTTAAGTTTGGAGATGCGGAGTATCGATCCCCGTACCTCTCACATGCTAAGCGAGCGCTCTACCATCTGAGTTACATCCCCATTGAAAACAATTCGCTTTGTTGATCAACTTCGAGAAATTTCTAACAAATGGTTGCCTTTCTACTTCTTCTCATTTTGGGTTATCTTGCATTCGATTGTTGCTTAATTACATTTGATATTTCTTCATGAAAAATCATCTGATAAAACATTAGTCAAAACATGATTGTTAAATAAAAAATGTACAGAGCCGTGGTTCCAAATAGTTAATTTTGCATACAAAAATCCTATTGCTTTTATAGATAAGAATAACTTCAAGGTTGGAGATGCAGGGTACCAATCCCCACGCCTCTCGCACGCTAAGCCAGTGTTCAACCGTTTGAGCCGCATCCCCGTTGAAAATAATTCACATCATTGATTTTTCCCTTAAAATTTCTGACCAATGGTTGCTTTTAGACTTATTCTCATTTTCGCTTATCTTGCATTCGATTATAGCTTAATTACATATGATGTTGCTTCGTGAAAAATCATCCAGTAAAAAAAAACTGAAAATAGGACTTTTTTTTGACAAGAAACGTACATTTCGTGGTTCGAAAGAAATAATTGTGGAAATAAAAATGATACTCTATGTTTAAATAAGAATAACTTTAAAGTCTAGAAATGCGGAGTATCGATCCCCGTACCTCTTGCTTGCTAAGCGAGCGCTCTACCATGTGAGCTACATCTCCATTGAAAATGATTCACTTTATTGATCAACTCAGAGAAGCTTCTAACTAATGGTTGCCTTTGTACTTCTTCTCATTTTTGTTTAGCGGTTCCTAAGAGTTATTGTTGAATTAAAAATGCTACTGCATGTATAAATAAGAATAACTTTAAGTTTGGAGATGCGGTTTATCGATCCCTGTACCTCTCGCATGCTAAGCGAGGGCTCTACCATCTGAGCTACATCCCCATTGACCACAATTCGCTTTATTGATCAACTCCGAGAAATTTCTAACCAATGGTTGCCTTTTTACTTCTTCTCTTTTTTGGTTATCTTGCATGCGATTGTTGATTAATTACATTTGATATTTCTTCATGAACAATCATCTGATAGAACATTAGTGAAAACAGGATTGTTTAATGAAAAATGTACAAAGCCGTGGTTCCAAAGGGTTAATTTTGCAAATAAAAATCCTATGGCGTTTATACATAAGAATAACTTCAAGGTTGGAGATGCAAGGTACCAATCCCTAGGCCTCTCGCACGCTAAGCCAGTGCTCAACCATCTGAGCTGCATCTCCATTGAAAATAATTACATCCTTGATTGACCCCTTAAAATTTCTAACCAATGGTTGCTTTTAGACTTATTCTCATTTTGGCTTATCTTGCATTTGATTATTGCTTAATTACATATGATCTTGGTTCGTGAAAAATCATCAAGTAAAAAATTACTGAAAATAGGACTTTTTTTCACAAGAAATGTACGTTTCGTTGTTCGAAAGAGTTAATTGCAAAAATAAAAATGCTACTGCATGTATAAATAAGAATAACTTTAAGTTTGGAGATGCGGAGTATCGATCCCCGTACCTCTCGCATGCTAAGCGAGCGCTCTACCATCTTAGCTACATCCCCATTGAAAACAATACGCTTTGTTGATCAACTCCGAGAAATTTCTAACAAATGGTTGCCTTTCTACTTCTTCTCATTTTGGGTTATCTTGCATTCGATTGTTGCTTAATTACATTTGATATTTCTTCATGAAAAATCATCTGATAAAACATTAGTCAAAACATGATTGTTTAATGAAAAATGTACAGAGCCGTGGTTCCAAATAGTTAATTTTGCATACAAAAATCCTATTGCTTTTATAGATAAGAATAACTTCAAGGTTGGAGATGCAGGGTACCAATCCCCACGCCTCTCGCACGCTAAGCCACTGTTCAACCGTTTGAGCCACATCCCCGTTTAAAATAATTCACATCATTGATTTTTCCCTTAAAATTTCTGACCAATGGTTGCTTTTAGACTTATTCTAATTTTCGCTTATCTTGCATTCGATTATAGCTTAATTACATATGATGTTGCTTCGTGAAAAATCATCCAGTAAAAAAAAACTGAAAATAGGACTTTTTTTGACAAGAAACGTACATTTCGTGGTTCGAAAGAAATAATTGTGGAAATAAAAATGATACTGTATGATTCATGCCTCTCGCACGCTAAGCCACTGTTCAACCGTTTGAGCCGCATCCCCGTTGAAAATAATTCACATCATTGATTTTCCCTTTAAAATTTCTGACCAATGGTTGCTTTTAGACTTATTCTCATTTTGGCTTATCTTGCATTCAATTATTGATTAATTACATATGATCTTGCTTTGTGAAAAATCATCTAGTAAAAAATTACTGAAAATAGGACTTTTTTTTTACAAGAAATGAACGTTTAGTGGTTCGAAAGAGTTAATTTTGAAAACAAAAATGATACTGTATGATTAAATTAGAATAACCTAAAGTCAGGAAATGCGGAGTATCGATCCCCGTACCTCTCGCTTGTAAAGCGAGCGCTCTACCGTCTAAGATATGTCACCATTGAAAACAATTCGCTTTATTGATCAACTCAAGGAAACTTCTAACTAATGGTTGCCTTTGTACTTCTTCTCATTTTGGGTTATTTGTACTTCTTCTCATTTTTGTTTAGCGGTTCCAAAGAGTTATTGTTGAAATAAAAATGCTATTGCATGTACAAATAAGAATAGCTTTAAGTTTTCAGATGTGGAGTATCGATCCCCGTACCTCTCGCATGCTATGCGAGCGCTCTATCATCTGAGCTACATCCCCATTGAAAACAATTCGTTTTATTGATCAACTCCAAGAAATTTCTAACCAATGGTTGCCTTTGTACATCTTCTCGTTTTGGGTTATCTTGCATTCGATTGTTGATTAATTACATTTGATATTTCTTCATGAAAAATCATCTGATAAAACATTAGTGAAAACAGGATTGTTTAATGAAAAATGTACAAAGCCGTGGTTCGAAATAGTTAATTTTGCAAATAAAAATCCTATGGCGTATATAAATAAGAATAACTTAAAGGTTGGAGATGCAGGGTACCAATCCCCATGCCTCTCGCACGCTAAGCCACTGTTCAACCGTCTGAGCTGCATCCCCGTTGAAAGTAATTCACATCATTGATTGACCCCTTAAAATTTCTGACCAATGGTTGCTTTTAGACTGATTGTCATTTTGGCTTATCTTGCATTCAATTATTGCTTAATTACATATGATCTTGCTTCGTGAAAAATCATCTAGTAAAAAATTACTGAAAATAGGACTTTTTTTTTACAAGAAATGAACGTTTCGTGGTTCGAAAGAGTTAATTATGGAAACAAAAATGATACTGTATGTTTAAATAAGAATAACTTAAAGTCTGGAAATGCGGAGTATTGATCTCCGTACCTCTCGCTTGCAAAGCGAGCGCTCTACCATCTGAGCTACATCTCCATTGAAAACAATTCACTTTATTGATCAACTCAAGGAAACTTCTAACTAATGTTTGCCTTTGCACTTCTTCTCATTTTGGGTTATTTGTACTTCTTCTCATTTTTGTTTAGCGGTTCCAAAGAGTTATTGTTGAAATAAAAATGCTACTGCATGTATAAATTAGAATAACTTTAAGTTTGGAGATGTGGAGTATCGATCCACTTACCTCTCGCATGCTAAGCGAGCGCTCTACCATCTGAGCTACATCCCCATTGAAAACAATTCGCTTTATTGATCAACTCCGAGAAATTTCTAACCAATGGTTGCCTTTGTACTTCATCTCATTTTGGGTTATCTTGCATTCGATTGTTGCTTAATTACATTTGATATTTCTTCATGAAGAATCATCTGATAAAACATTAGTGAAAACAGGATTGTTTAATGAAAAATATACAAAGCCGTGGCTCCAAATATTTAATTTTGCAAACAAAAATTCTATTGCGTTTATAGATAAGAATAACTTCAAGGTTGGTGATGCAGGGTACCAATCCCCATGCCTCTCGCACGCTAAGCCGATGCTCAACCATCTGAGCTGCATCCCCGTTGAAAATAATTCACATCATTGATCGACCCCTTAAAATTTCTGACCAAAGGTTGCTTTTAAACTTATTCTCATTTTGGCTTATCTTGCATTCGATTATTGCTTAATTACATATGATCTTGCTTCGTGAAAAATCATCTAGTAAAAAATTACTGAAAATAGGATTTTTGTTTTTTGGCAGGAAATGTATGTTTTGTGGTTCCAAAGAGTTAATTGTGGAAATAAAGATGCTATTGTATGTGTAATTTAGAATAACTTTAAGTTTGGAAATGCGGAGTATCGATCCCCGTGCCTCTCGTATGCTAAGCGAGTGCTTTACCATCTGAGCTACATCCCCATTGAAAATAATTCGCTTTATTGGTCAACTTCGAGATATTTCTAACCAATGGTTGCCTTTGTACTTCTTCTCATTTTGGGTTATCTTGCATTCGATTCTTGCTTATTTGCATATAATCTTTCTTCATGAAAAATCATCTAGTAAAAAATTACAAGCCTCATGTTGTTAACTTTGGGGAAATGAATTGTTAACTCATACAGTTATGATTCAATTTAAATCAACTATAAGTCATTGTAAACAATATTTCAATAAAGTTTCAGATTAAAGCATTCATGGATTGTAACTTATCCTTTTGAAAATCTAACCTTGAAGGAAAGAAGGATTATGCTTATCCTCATTGAGATCTATGAATTTTATTGCAATAAGTTATATTAGGGATTACCTATTAAATAATCTTTAATATAGCCCAGATCTATTGTTCATAGAATTTGTTTGATAGAAATAGGCAATAAGCGGAAGCGTATCTTGATCCACAACAACATATCTATGTTATGGGTTACCTCGTTGCGGCAATTTGATTCTCACCGTAACAGCAGATCTATGTTTCTTCCTCTAGCCTTTTGTCCGTAAGTTTTCTCTCAATGGTCAGAGAATAATCAACAGCTACGGGAGTTTCTTTTATGAGCTCTCTCAAACATGCTATCACCGTATGTGTTTGAGGCAACCGTCACACTCTCTATTTTGTTTTCTTTTCTGTGTTCACCCTAAGCTGTCGATTCCTTTTACTTTTATAAGGCAGAGGAAGGGTATTAAAACCCTAACTGACTCTTATCCATTAAGCCTAATAACCATCATCTTGGGCCACCTTAATTAGAATCAGCCCTTTAATCACATGGGTCACATATAGATTATTAAAATAATCTAACAATCTCCCACTTGGCCTATGTGTATTTTTTGAGTCTATCATGTTTACCTTAATTTGAATTAAGATGATCGGATTATGGTGGTCACAAGTCATTAATCGACATGATTCCTTCCATTTATCACAAACCACTACAATTCATAAAACTTTAATGGAGAAACTATTCAACAAAAAATACATTGTCATAATCAAATGTTATTGTTATCTCACTCAAACCATTATTGTATACAACTATAATGTGGATAACACATAAATAAGCAAAACACATCTTTAATTGAATTCCCAAGTGTCAAAATAATATGAGCAAAACAACCATATGTATATATATATATACAAGTTTAAACATCATGCTAACAAGGACTTATCTATAATGCCCATCCTATCAACATGGCCAGTGAAGATTTTAGGCGGTAAGCCTTTAGTTAGTAGATCCGCTATCATCAGATCAGTACTGATATGCTCAATTGACACTTTGTGTTTTTGCACTTCTTCTTTCACAGATAGGTACTTCTTTAAATCCATGTGCTTTGCACCCTTAGAGTACCTATCATTCTTAGAGAAGAAGATAACTGCGGAATTATCACAGTAAGTTGTCAACAGTCTAGCTATACTGTCGACAATGCCTAGAACTGAGACAAAGTTCCGCAATCACAATGCATGAATAGTGGCCTCAAAGCATGCCACAAATTCAGCCTCCATTGTGGAAGTAGCAATGACAGACTGCTTTCCACTTTTCTATGATACTGCTCCTCCAGCTAGAAGAAACAAGTAGCCACATGTAGACTTTCTCGAATTTACACAACCGGCATAGTCTGAATCCGAGTATCCCACCAATTCTAGATGGCTGGACTTTCTATAAGTGAGTATATGATCCTTAGTGCCTTGAAAATACCTAAGTACTTTCTTTGCAGCTTTCCACTGGTCCATCCCGGGATTACTTTGATATTACCCTAACATTCCTACGACGAAACTAATATCCAGTCGAGTACATGTTTGAACATACATTAAGCTCTCAACTACTGACACATATGGAATAGACTCCATGTCTTTACGTTCCAATCCATTTTTAGGACATTGCATTTCGCTGGACTTATCTACTTTCTGAATTGGAACTATTCCTGCGGAGCATTTTTCCATTCTGAATCTCTCTAATACCTTATCAATGTAAGCTCTTTGAGACAATCCTAACAGTCCTTGTGATCTATCACGGAATATTTCTATTCCAATCACAAAGGATGCCTCTCCCATATCTTTCATTTCAAAGTTCTTAAAGAGAAAACCATTTACATCATGCAACAACCCAACATCATTCGCAGCAAGAAGAATGTCATCAACATATAGGACTAACATAATGAGCTTGCTCCCACTAACCTTCATATAAATACACCGATCAATAGTGTTTTCTATAAAACCATATGAAGTGATGATATTATTGAACTTAAGATACCATTGACGGGAAGCTAGTTTCAGTCCATATATTGACTTCTTTAACTTACACACCAAGTTTTCCTTTCCTGTGACCTCAAACCCCTCTGGTTGGTCCATATATACTTCCTCCTCTAAGTCACCATTAAGAAAGGCTGTCTTTACATCCATTTGGTGAAGCTCTAGATCATAATGAGCCATCAAAGCCAAAATAATTCTTAAAGAGTCTTTTTTGGAAACTAGAGAAAAGGTCTCTTTATAATCAATGCCATCCTTCTAAGTGTAACCTTTAGCAACAAGTCTGGCCTTTTATCTTTCAATGTTGCCCTTAGAGTCTCGTTTGGCCTTAAAAACCCATTTACAACCAACTTGTTTTGACCCCTCAGGCAACTCGACTAAATCCCAGACTTGATTATCACTCATTGATTGCATTTCTTCCTTCATGACATTAAACCACTTTTCAGAATTATCACATTCCATGGCTTTCTGGAAAGAGACTGGATCCTTATCAATGCTCAATTCACATTCATGCTCAAGTGAGTAAACCACATAATCACTAGAAATAGCTGGCCTTCTTTGCCTTTGTGACCTCCATAATGCTATTTCTTGTGAAACCACTTGATCATTCGTGAATTGTTCATTATTTGCTGGTTGATCATTTATATGGTCATTTTGTGGGTTCGAAATGTTGTTTTGTTGTTCAACCATGTTGTTAAACCGTGATACAACAAGTGGAACAACAACCGAAGAAGAAACATTAGGAAAATCCACCTAAGCTGGATTTTCAATCTGAATCTCTTGCACATTCACCTTACGTGGTTCACTGCTCCCACTAATTTGGCCATTTTCAATAAACCGAGCATTACTAGACTCAACAATTCTCGTACTATGGTTAGGACAACAAATCTGTACCCTTTTGACTTTTCAGATATCCTATGAAAAATCCACTAACTGTTCTAGTATCAAGCTTCTTTTCATGTGGATTATATATCGTTACTTTTGCTGGGCAACCCCAAACATGAAGATGTCTTAAATTAGGTTTCCTTCTCGTCCACAATTCATAAGGGGTCTTAGGAACTGCCTTACTAGGAACCCTATTAAGTAAATATGCAGCAGTCTTTAATGCATCCATCCATAATGATAAAGGTACAGTACAATTATTTAGCATACTCCTAACCATTTTCATAAGAGTACGATTCCACCTTTCAGCTACACCATTCTGTTGAGGTGTACCTAGCATTGTGTATTACGCACAAATGCCATGACTTTCAAGGAACTTTGCAAAGGGACCTGGACATTGTCCATTTTCATTAAATTTACCATAATATTCACCACCTCTATCAGATCTCACCACTTTAACTTTTCTATTTAACTGCCTTTCTACCTCATTAATGAATATCTCAAGGATATCCACTGATTGAGACTTTTCATGCAACAAATATACATAACCGTACCGTGAGAAATCATCGATAAAGGTAATAAAATATTTTTCACCACCCCAAGAGGGAACATCAAAAGGACCATATATATCAGTGTGTATAAGTTCAAGCAATTCACTGCTTCTTGTGGCTGGATTCTTTAATGTGTGCTTAATTTACTTACCTTTGATGCAATCTATACATACATCCCAGTCAGTGAAATCCAATTGAGGTAAGATTTCACCTTTCACTAACCTCAAAATCCTTTCTTTGGATATGTTACCTAACCTTTGATGCCACAAGAAAGCAGAACATTCATTATGTGCACTACGTTTATTACCTATATTGTGTTCAACATTAAACAGAGATTCAATAAATTCAGCATGAAGATTAAAATGATACAAACCATCAATCAAAGTACCAGAACCATAATAGTACTTATGTTTGTATAATGAAAAAACACCATTACAAATCTTAAAGCTGAAACCAACATTATCCAACCTCCCTATAGAAACTAGATTTCTAGCACATTCAGGAACATGGAGACACTTTTCAAGATCCAGATAACAACCAGTGTCTAGGATCAATCTATAAGTCCCAATTCCTTCTATTCGTGCTATAAGTCCCAATTCCTTCTATTCGTGCCTTCATTGTAACACCCCTTCCCGGTCCACCCGTTAACCCGAATGAACCGAGTCGAGACGTTACAAACTGGTTGACTAAATGTTCTGACATGCTGATGTCATAATGGTTACTGACTATTTTATTATACAGAAGTTGTTTACATTACTAATGTAATGAATATATACATAACATGATACGAGTTTACAAAATGAAATGGGCCCAACTGTGTGCCCTGTACATGCCATGAAAGGAATATATAAAGATACACATCAAAATGAGAAGCTACCCTGAAGACTGTGTCTTCTACAGATGAACTGTTGCAGTTGTAAGCTGACGCTCTCTAGACCAGTCTCAAAAACCTGCGAGTTAAACAGGTAACTCGCTGAGCTATACAAGCCCAGTGGATATCTCAACATAGAAAGAAGTAATTAAGCACATACACGTATAGCAAGAACCATGTAAACACATATGGCACAAACAATCACCCGTATTATGATAATGTCATTTTACCTTGATGATCTTTCTTTCTATATATGATACTGTATGAGTCATGTAATGTTATGTCAAGATATCGGTATGGCTCCATAAGGTTATAGTGAAACCGTAGTGATAAGTGTAATAAACTGTATGAATACTGTATGCTTGGCTGCTATGGCCTATATAATCATATCCACTCAACGGCCTGTAGCCGGAGTTCCAAACTGTATGGGGCGCAGATCTGCTATTCTATGTCGCGACATAGCCTTATCTACCTGGTTTCTACCTAACCTCAATGGAGCTTCTTATGTACATGTCAATAATATAACACCATAACACATAAATGGTTGCATAACTTCATAGTTCATCATGTTGATTTGATTTCACATCATATGAATGCTTGTATGTTGTTTTAATCCATGTTCTTATGTTGTATTTTTGTTGTAAAATGATTGGATGCATGCATGTTGAGCAAAGGAATGTAATTACATAGCAAATGAAAGGCAAAAGAGTGTCACAGCATAAGTCGCGAGCGCGCCTTGCAACATCGCGAGCGCGAGAATCGCGACTGAGAGTCAGAGGGTTTCTGGCTCAAGTCGCGACCGCGTATGTGAAAGTCGCGAGCGCGACTTGTGCATCTTGAGAGTCAGTGTGTTTCTGGCTGAAGTCGCGACCGCGCAACACAAGTCGCGAGCGCGAGATGAAGTCGCGAGCGCGCTTGTGTGATTCGCGAGCGCGAGATGCACACACTGAGAGTCAGAGAGCTTCTGGCCAAAGTCGCGACCGCGCATGTGATCCTCGCGAGCGCGAGTTGTGCAATTGAGAGTCAGAGAGCTACCTGACTCAAGTCGCGAGCGCGCAATGGGAAGTCGCGAGCGCGACGTGCTTTCCAGCATGCGCGAGCGCGCGACGTGATTCTGTGCAGTCTGTATTCTTTTGGCCATAACTCTCAATAGCTAACTCCAAATTGAGTGATTCAAAAACGCGTGTAAAGCTAACACAGAAAGGAACAAATAACGCTTCTATGACAATTCCTAATTCCATCATTAAATGGGTTCAAAATCAAGATGAAGTTGCTGGTAAAATTTCCAGCAAACTCTGTTTCCACTTCATCTATTCATCCCCTGTTTTCACATCATATCCAATCTTCTCACTCAACAATAAGCAACATATCATCTCACTAGCAACACACCACACAATTTACATGCAAAGAAAATAGTAAACAACATGAGATATCAAACCTTGACGTCAAAAGCTTGAACTCTGTTTCAGCTTCTCTTTTCTGCACCTTTTGAACTTTCTTCTCCTATACACAAGAATTCTCATAACTCATCTCCAATATAACTAAATGAAATAGGAAATAACATCACACTTCAAGAAATTCTACTTACTTGCAGTTGACTTAATGCTTAACTATGTTGACAATTGAAAGAAAATGGGCGGGACAAGTAAGAAGAGAAGGAGAAACGGGAAAATGGGAAAGTGAGTTGATAAGAACGGGTAGTCTCTAGATGAACTGACTTGGCTGTGTAAACTCTCTAATTGGTACCTCAAGTGTACAAAGGCTACAACTTAATACCCAAGCTGTATATTTTAATGCAAACAAGTCCTAACCTTTATATGCAAATAAGTCCACTTCTAATCTCTTTCTACCCCAACCAGGTTTGGTTCAATCCAACTCAACTCAAGAGGATGTTACAGTTCTCCCCTCCTAAATAAAAACTTCGTCCCGAAGTTTACCTGTTGTGAACAAATGCGGATACTGTTGTCGCATGGTTTCTTCGGCTTCCCAAGTTGCTTCTTCTGTCTTATGATTCCTCCAAAGAACTTTCACCAATGCTATTTTCTTGTTCCGCAATGCTTTAGTTTCTCTGGCTAGAATCTGAACTGGTTCTTCTTCATACGTGAGATCCGGCTGAATTTCAATCTCGTCTGCTGATAACACATGTGAGGGGTCTGATCGGTATCTTCGCAACATGGATACATGAAATACATTATGGATTCGATCTAAGGTTGGAGGTAATGCTAGGCGATAGGCTAATGGTCCTACGCGTTCAACAATCTCGTATGGACCAATGAACCTAGGACTTAGCTTACCCTTTTGTCCAAACCTTAAGATCTTTTTCCATGGTGAAACTTTCAAAAATACTTTATCCCCAACCGAATACTCAATATCCTTTCTCTTTAAATCAGCATAGGACTTTTGTCGATCACTTGCTTCTTTCAGCCGTTTTCTTATGATGTCCACTTTCTCTTCTGTGTCTCTAACCAAATCTGGACCCAAAATCTTCTTCTCACTAAGTTCTGTCCAACATACAGGTGTCCTGCATCTTCTACCATACAATGCTTCATATGGTGCCATCTTGATGCTTGATTGGTAACTGTTGTTGTAGGCAAACTCCATGAGAGATACATATCTGTCCCAACTGCCTTCAAATTCGATAACACATGATCTCATCATGTCTTCCAATATTTGAATTACTCTTTCTGACTGGCCATCTGTCTGCGGATGAAATGCAGTGCTGAAATGCAGTTTCGTTCCTAATGCTTCTTGAAGTTTACCCCAGAACTTCGATGTAAACCTTGGATCACGATCAGAAATAATGGATAATGGAACTCCGTGTAGTCGAACTATCTCACTAACATAAAGTTCTGCTAACTTATCTAGAGAATAGTCCGTCCTGACTGGTAGGAAGTGAACTGACTTGGTTAATCTGTCCACAATTACCCATACTGCATCATGCTTCTGCTGCGTCTGAGGTAAGCCAGTAACAAAGTCCATCGTGATCTGATCCCATTTCCATGTTGGCACTGTTATTGGATGGAGTAACCCGGATGGCAGTTGATGTTCTGCTTTTACTTGTTGACATGTTAAACATCTTGTTACAACATCTCCGATGTCTCTCTTCATGCCCGGCCACCAATGGCCTGTCTTCAAATCTTGATACATCTTGGTACTACCTGGATGCATGGTATATGGACCGTTATGAGCTTCATGCAGAATCCTTTGTCTGATCTCCCCTGTCTGTGGGACAACAACTCTGTCTTCATAGAACAATATGCCATTGGTATCCAATCTAAATTTCCCACCATGGTCTTCCTGTACTTGTTTAACCCATAGTGCTATTTGTGCATCTTTCTTCTGTGCTTCTGCAACTTCCTGAATCCAAGATGGCTGGACTTGCATCTGTGCTAGAATAACTCCCTGCTGTTGCAACTCCATGCTAATTCTCATTAAGCTCAAAGCATACAAGGATTTCCGGCTAAGGGCATCAGCTAATACATTAGCTTTGCTCGGATGGTAGTTAATAACATAGTCATAATTAGCCAAAATCTGCATCCACTTCCGTTGTCGTGAATTTAAATCCTTCTGTGTTGGTAAGTACTTTAAACTCTGATGATCTGTGTAAATGTAACACTTTTCACCATACAGATAATGCCGCCATACTTTAAATGCTAGAACAATGGCTGCTAGTTCTAAATCATGGGTCGGATAATTCAATTCATGTGGCTTCAATTGTCTGGATACATAAGCCACTACTTTCCTATCTTGCATGAGCACACATCCTAACCCAGTATGAGAGGCATCACTGTAAATCTCAAAGTCTTTACCTGACACTGGCTGAGTTAACACTGGTGCTTCAGTCAACGTTCTCTTCAAAGTGTCAAAACTCTGCTGACATCCATTATCCCAGTGGAATACAACCTCTTTCTTCAACAGTCTGGTTAAAGGTGATGCAATGATGGAGAATCCCTTTACAAACCTTCTGTAATAACCGGCTAAACCCAGAAAACTTCGAACTTCTGTGACATTCTTGGGTGGTCTCCAATCAACAATAGCTTCAATCTTCTTAGGATCCACTCTGATACCCTCTGATGATACCACATGTCCTAAGAAAGAGACTTCTTCTAGCCAAAACTCACACTTACTGAGTTTAGCATACAGTTGTTTATCTCTCAATGTCTGAAGTACAATGCGCAAATGCTTATCATGTTCTACCCTGTCTCTGGAGTAGACCAAAATATCATCTATAAACACCACCACAAACTGATCCAGGTATGAATGAAACACGCGGTTCATGAGATCCATGAAAATCGCCGGTGCATTTGTGAGACCGAATGGCATTACTAAAAATTCAAAGTGACCATATCGGGTCCTGAATGCAGTCTTAGCGATATCTTCTTCTTTTATACGCAACTGATGGTATCCCGACCTGAGGTCAATCTTAGAAAACATACCTGCACCTTTTAACTGATCAAACAAATCATCGATGCGAGGCAATGGATACTTATTCTTAATTGTCAATTTATTCAGCTGTCTGTAATCAATGCACAATCTGAATGATCCATCTTTCTTCTTAACAAATAATACCGGTGCTCCCCAAGGTGATACACTGGGTCTGATAAAGCCTTTATCCAATAACTCCTGCAGCTGAATCTTTAACTCTTTTAACTCTGCTGGTGCCATTCTGTAAGGTGCAATAGATATTGGTGCGGCTCCAGGATATACATCTATGGTAAACTCCACTTCCCTCCTTGGTGGTAACCCTGGTAACTCATCTGGAAATACGTCTGGATAATCACACACTGTCGGTATGTCTTCCACTTTTGACTTTTCTTTCTCTGCGTTTAATGCACATACCAAGTATGCTTCACAACCCTTCTGAATGAATCTCTTTGCTGCTATAGCTGATATCACATTACCCAGAAAATCTCGCCGCTTCCCGACTACTGTAATCTCTTCCCCTGCTGGTGTATATACTGTCACCCTTTTCTTTGCACAATCAACTAGAGCATTATGTCTAGATAGCCAATCCATGCCCAAAATAACATCAAATTCCCTAAATGGCAACTCCATAAGATCTCCTGGAAATTCCTTTCCATGAATAACAATTGGACAGTCTTTGAGCACCGTATGAGTTGTTACTACATCTCCTAATGGATTGGTAACCAACATACCCTGACCCACATGTGCAACCGCTAACCCTTTAACCCAGGGTGTAGGCACACTAAGGTATGAATGAGATGAGCCAGGATCAATTAAAGCATAAACTCCATGATCACATAAAGAAAACTCACCAACTATGACATCTGGAGCTTCCTCATCTTCTCTGGCTCGCATGGCATAAACCCTGGCTGGACCCCTGGTATCAGGCCTGTCCACTGTCTCTGACTGTTGTCTCTGCACTCCGGAGGTCTCGCCTCGACCTCGGCCTGCTATGAACGGCGTAGGAAGTCTTGCCCTTTTAGGACAATCCTTCTTCTGATGGTCTGAGGCTCCGCATGTCAAACATTTACCGGTCACGAACCAACAATCTCCACCATGTCGTCTGCCACAATGCTCACAAGGTGAATTAGTATAACCGGCTGACTCTGCACCTCTACCGGTGCCTCTACCAGTTCCTCTGCCTGAACCTCGACTACCACCGGCAGAACTAGCCACAACTGATGCCGCTGGTGCGTTAGCACCCCTAGCTATGCCTTGGCTAAAAGGAGGCCTAGAACCAGCTGAACTACTAGCACCTCTGAATCTCTTGCTCTCCGGCTGATGTGTACTCGGTGCACTCGGAGTCTGATCTCTTCTTTGCTGAGACCGCTGGCGTCTAGTACGCTGATTAGCCTGAATTCGCTCTATCTCTTGAGCTGCCTCTACCAAGGCTGAGAATTCTCTGAATCTGGAAGCTACCACTCCCATCTGAATCTCATCATTCAAGCCTTCTTGAAACTTTTTACACCTTTCGGCTTCTGTAGCCACTATCTGTTTACCATACCTGCTTAGTCTGGTGAATTCTCTTTCATATTCAGTTACAGACATTCTATTTTGTCGCAGGTATAAGAATTCCTTCCTTCTCGCATCTAAGTAAGCCTCGGTGATGAACTTCTTCTTGAATTCATCCAAGAAGAATTGCCAAGTCCGCTGATCTGTTGTTACTCTCTGTTGCACAGTGGTCCACCATGTATATGCCTCCTCTATCAGCAATGAAGTGGCACAAACCAACTTGTCTTCCGATGTACACTGCAATTATTCTAGAACTCTCGATGTCCCATCTAGCCAGTACTTAGCTACTTCGGGACTATCATCTTTGCTCGCTTTGAATTCCTTTGCACCATATTTTCTAAGCTTCTCCAATGGGGGTTTTCTCTCTCTTTCTACTATTACGGGTGCTTGAGGCATCACCCCTGCAATCTGTCGAAAAGTGTCTGCCAGTTGCTTTAACAACACCTCTTGACCTGGTGCTGCTGGAGCCTCACCCTCCACTGCTCTGGAGGCGTGTGACTCACTCTCCCCTTCTTGTGACATCCTCCTAAAAGAACAACAACTGCTTAGTTCATCAGGGTAGTCATGGCATGTACATTATACTGACTTATGCATGCAAGCCCGGGGAAATTAAACCTAGGGCTCTGATACCAAAATTTGTAACACCCCTTCCCGGTCCACCCGTTAACCCGAATGAACCGAGTCGAGACGTTACAAACTGGTTGACTAAATGTTCTGACATGCTGATGTCATAATGGTTACTGACTATTTTATTATACAGAAGTTGTTTACATTACTAATGTAATGAATATATACATAACATGATACGAGTTTACAAAATGAAATGGGCCCAACTGTGTGCCCTGTACATGCCATGAAAGGAATATATAAAGATACACATCAAAATGAGAAGCTACCCTGAAGACTGTGTCTTCTACAGATGAACTGTTGCAGTTGTAAGCTGACGCTCTCTAGACCAGTCTCAAAAACCTGCGAGTTAAACAGGTAACTCGCTGAGCTATACAAGCCCAGTGGATATCTCAACATAGAAAGAAGTAATTAAGCACATACACGTATAGCAAGAACCATGTAAACACATATGGCACAAACAATCACCCGTATTATGATAATGTCATTTTACCTTGATGATCTTTCTTTCTATATATGATACTGTATGAGTCATGTAATGTTATGTCAAGATATCGGTATGGCTCCATAAGGTTATAGTGAAACCGTAGTGATAAGTGTAATAAACTGTATGAATACTGTATGCTTGGCTGCTATGGCCTGTATAATCATATCCACTCAACGGCCTGTAGCCGGAGTTCCAAACTGTATGGGGCGCAGATCTGCTATTCTATGTCGCGACATAGCCTTATCTACCTGGTTTCTACCTAACCTCAATGGAGCTTCTTATGTACATGTCAATAATATAACACCATAACACATAAATGGTTGCATAACTTCATAGTTCATCATGTTGATTTGATTTCACATCATATGAATGCTTGTATGTTGTTTTAATCCATGTTCTTATGTTGTATTTTTGTTGTAAAATGATTGGATGCATGCATGTTGAGCAAAGGAATGTAATTACATAGCAAATGAAAGGCAAAAGAGTGTCACAGCATAAGTCGCAAGCGCGCCTTGCAACATCGCGAGCGCGAGAATCGCGACTGAGAGTCAGAGGGTTTCTGGCTCAAGTCGCGACCGCGTATGTGAAAGTCGCGAGCGCGACTTGTGCATCTTGAGAGTCAGTGTGTTTCTGGCTGAAGTCGCGACCGCGCAACACAAGTCGCGAGCGCGAGATGAAGTCGCGAGCGCGCTTGTGTGATTCGCGAGCGCGAGATGCGCACACTGAGAGTCAGAGAGCTTCTGGCCAAAGTCGCGACCGCGCATGTGATCCTCGCGAGCGCGAGTTGTGCAATTGAGAGTCAGAGAGCTACCTGACTCAAGTCGCGAGCGCGCAATGGGAAGTCGCGAGCGCGACGTGCTTTCCAGCATGCGCGAGCGCGCGACGTGATTCTGTGCAGTCTGTATTCTTTTGGCCATAACTCTCAATAGCTAACTCCAAATTGAGTGATTCAAAAACGCGTGTAAAGCTAACACAGAAAGGAACAAATAACGCTTCTATGACAATTCCTAATTCCATCATTAAATGGGTTCAAAATCAAGATGAAGTTGCTGGTAAAATTTCCAGCAAACTCTGTTTCCACTTCATCTATTCATCCCCTGTTTTCACATCATATCCAATCTTCTCACTCAACAATAAGCAACATATCATCTCACTAGCAACACACCACACAATTTGCATGTAAAGAAAATAGTAAACAACATGAGATATCAAACCTTGACGTCAAAAGCTTGAACTCTGTTTCAGCTTCTCTTTTCTGCACCTTTTGAACTTTCTTCTCCTATACACAAGAATTCTCATAACTCATCTCCAATATAACTAAATGAAATAGGAAATAACATCACACTTCAAGAAATTCTACTTACTTGCAGTTGACTTAATGCTTAACTATGTTGACAATTGAAAGAAAATGGGCGGGACAAGTAAGAAGAGAAGGAGAAACGGGAAAATGGGAAAGTGAGTTGATAAGAACGGGTAGTCTCTAGATGAACTGACTTGGCTGTGTAAACTCTCTAATTGGTACCTCAAGTGTACAAAGGCTACAACTTAATACCCAAGCTGTATATTTTAATTCAAACAAGTCCTAACCTTTATATGCAAATAAGTCCACTTCTAATCTCTTTCTACCCCAACCAGGTTTGGTTCAATCCAACTCAACTCAAGAGGATGTTACATTCATTCTGTTTCCCATGAATATAAACTTTTCAATTTCGTTTATGGGTTGGATCGAAAGAAATTCCTGTATAATATGAGACACATGAGTAGTTGCACCAGAATCTAACCACCAGGTATTATTAGGCACTTCAATAAGATTTGATTCAAAACATACTGAAACATAAAGTATACCTTTCTTTTCAAACCAAATCTTCCTTTTAGGACAGTCCTTCTTGAAGTGACCATTCTTCCTACAGAAGTAGCACTTCAATTTCTTACGGATTTGGCCCTCATTAACCTTTATTGGGCCATTGTCCCTTTTCTTGCCTTCCTGATTTGTTGTTGCTGCTGCTAGCTCTATTATGAAATGTGAGATTGACGGAGTGTTCCTTCAATTTCTTTAATCTCCCTTCCTCTTGTATCAACATGACCTTGATTTCCTGAATGTTCCATTTTTCCTTAAGGGTGTGGTAATTCAACGGGAATTGACCAAACTCAAGAGGAAATGAGTTAATAATAAATTGAACTAAAAAGGATTCACTCACATCCATTCCCATTGATTTCAGTTTGGCTACCAAATTCTGCATGCCAGTCACATGATCATGAATGGATTGTGACCAATCAAACTTCTTGGTCGTTAGCTCACTCATCAAGGATCCCACAATGGACTTGTAAGCTATGTCCGATTGGGAATATTCCTTAATCTTTAGCATGTACTCTCTAGCATTATTTGTTCTGGGCATTAATGGCTTAACATTTTCAGCTATTGTCATCCTCATTAAGTTCAAGCTCAGCCTGTTAGACCGCTCCTAAGCCTCATAATGGGACTTGTCAGCTTCAGTGTTGGTCTGTGTAATGGCTACTGGCTTTTCAGAGACTAATGCCAAATCCAAGTCCAGAACTCCTAACTGATAATGGATTTGTTCGGACCAATCAGCATAGTTCAATCCATTAAACTTAATCAACCCAATGCCCATAGCAAACATGTTAAAAGAAGCTGCAACATTACACATATACTCATACGTTAATGCTTTGAGTAAACATAAATGGATTCAAACAATTACAACCTTAATTATGCATCTAGATTCACCTTTGGGTAATATTTAAATGCATCGCTTTAATCAATAATGATGCCAAGAAGAAAATACTTCACAAACTTTCATTGATATGGAGCAACTTGCAAACCTTTATGCAAGTTAAAGAGAAGCACGCCCGTGCTTCACTACAGCACACCCCGTGCTTCTCTCTGGAAGTCAGGGAACGCCCATGCCACATTACAGCACGCCCTGTGCTTCTCTCTGGAAGTCCATAGCACGCCCGTGCTCCTTTCTGGAATCCAGTTACTCTTTTTTTTATTATTCCATTCAACTATTCAATAATGCTCCATACAATATGCATGTTATCTTTGGATACACATTCATATTAATTAGTACAATGATAAGTCTCTTTAATGCCATTGATTATAATTAATGGTCTACCTTTGGGTAACCTAATAAATTATAATCAATGATCTCAATTGTTCAGTTTTAACTTTCATGTCATTTGACGGCATCACACAAACATGAACAA
This sequence comes from Jatropha curcas, assembly GCF_041381405.1. Classification (NCBI taxonomy): domain Eukaryota; kingdom Viridiplantae; phylum Streptophyta; class Magnoliopsida; order Malpighiales; family Euphorbiaceae; genus Jatropha; species Jatropha curcas. Next base: position 10,025,861 of record NC_143161.1, read on the forward strand.
TTGAAAACTGCATAATCAATGTCTAAAATAATCCAAACAAGGCCACTTTGAACAAATTTTCCATTCATTAAACATTGATATATGCAAACTTTTATGAGATTGAATTAAGATCTCAAAACTTTAATGACATAACCCAATACTATGTCATAACCATTCTCTATAAATAACAGCACAATAATTTATAGAGCATAAAGAAAACAAACAGTTTTCAATTTCTATAATTTTTGGCTTCGCTTATACCAGATAAGTCAACTTCACAATACGAAATTAATTTTCATTAATTAAGCCAAACAAAATACTATCAAACAAATCTAGAACATGTATAGACTCTGATACCACATGTTAAATAATCTTTAATATAGCCCAGATCTATTGTTCATGAAATTTGTTTGATAGAAATAGACAATAAGCAGAAGCGTACCTTGATCCATAACAGCAGATCTATGTTATGGGTTACCTTGTTGCGGCAATTCGATTCTCACCGTAACTGCAGATATATGTTTCTTCCTCTGGCCTTTTGTCCGTAAGTTTTTTCTCAATGGTCAGAGAATAATCAACAGCTACGGGAGTTTCTTTTATGAGCTCTCTCAAACAAGCTATCACCGTATGTGTTTGAGGCAGCCGTCACACTCTCTATTTTGTTTTCTTTTCTGTGTTCACCCTAAGCTGTCGATTCCTTTTACTTTTATAAGGCAGAGAAAGGGTATTAAAACCCTAACTGGCTCTTATCCATTAAGCCTAATAACCATCATCTTGGGCCACTTTAATTAGAACCAGCCTTTTAATTACATGGGCCACATATAGATTATTAAAATAATCTAACATTATCATGGTTCGGTTCAAAATCGAAACTGAATCAAAATTGAATCGGTCAAAATCAGAGCTAAACTGTGGTCAATGGCGCTGGTTCTAAAACCGTAACTGAAACTATGAATTTAAGGTTTGGCTTCGATTCTTCATTTTTTGAAATAGAAACCGGCGGTTCTGGATGTGAAAAACGTGTTCTTAAAGAAACTCTCAAGTTATTTTTTTTTTGTTTTATTATAGTTTTTTAAAGTAATCTTTAAGAATTTTTGTTAAATTGATTTAGTTTTTTCTCAATAGTAATATTTCTTATTATTATTTAGTCAAGCTACAAATCTTAAAAAATATATTTTAAAAAGTTTAAAATATATTATTTAATTTCGATTCAAAATCGAAAAAACTCGAAACTGGCGGTTCTAAAATTGTCTAAAAGCGGTTCGATTCTAATTTTACTTTTTTTTTTTATAACCAGAACAGATAGTTTTAAAATTGAAATCAATGGTTTTGCAACTGTGATCATCCTTAAGCGATTCCAATGACTCTAGACCATCATCTAAGATCCAAATCTCAATGTCAGAATCAAAGAAATTAATAAAAATGAAATTTGACAATTTAATCACACAAATACGAAAAAAATACCTTCAAATCCAAGCTTCTTCTCTCGATTTCGAGTTTAGGTTCCTAAAATTTGATCATCTAAATCCATTAAAGTGTTTAATGCATATTTGAATAGGGTACAAGGGGTCAAAAGCGTGGCTTTGATTAAGAAGAAATTATCAAACATTTTGGACCATTGAACGTGTCAATAATTAACTATTGGTAGACTAATAAATTTATAAAAACTTAATAGTCAAAAAGAACTCAAAATGTGTTTTTTCTTTTTTTTTTTTTTTTTTTAATTCGTATCACATGCTTGCACATTGCTGAATTTATGCTCTATATTGCATAGAGGTATCAAGACTCAAGTGCATTTCAAAAGAACCTTGGACACGTGATTGTCCTTGGATGATGGACTATGCATTTAATTTTTTATTAATTAATGTACACTTTCAAATTAAGCTTTATGAAACACAGAAAATGGCAGAAACACAGAAAATGGCAGTGGATGACGCTTAATACAATCCACACGTTTTCTTTAAATTAGTTTTTTTTTACATATTGACCGTCTTTGTTATATATTTATTTTTTTTATCTATTTAATATCAAAATATAACTTTTATTTAATATTAAAATAAATATAAATGATTAATTTATATTGCATTTTGTCCTACAAATTATCAAATTACTTATAATGTTACTTATTATATATTTAATTTGGTCTCAAACTAAATTGATAATGGTAATCATTTTTGTTATATTAACAGTATTACTTACCCGGTGTATTAGAGAAAGAAATGTATGCATATACACACAAATTCTTGAAATGCCAAAAAGTGACACAAAACAAATATATATTGAATTTTCTAAATACCACTTTCTTTCAAGTCAAACAAATTTAGAATAAAAAAGAAAAAAATCAAAAAAATTAAAAATATTTAATTATGAATAGGCCATCTATTTGTTGTAAGGAACATATAAATCTCTTACTAAATTAAAATGATAATAGATACAAAAAATTCAATAGCAAAAAAGAAAATAAAAAATTATTATTAAGAATAAAACTCTTTTCAAAACTCATCTAATAGAAAATTTTTAACAAATATAGACATATAAATATATAAATAAAATGTTATATATATTAAAAAATTAAAATTTTGAAATGTTTAATTATATGTATTCTATTTGAAAATTTATTTTTTAAAAAATATACCCAATCAAATCATACAAACATAAAGAAAAATATTAATAAAAATAATATATTTTTTCTTTTTTTTATTTCACTCCTAAATAAAATATTATATATATTTTATTTAAAAATTTAGGTTTAAAAAAATATATCCAATAAAAACATATAAATATGAAGAAAAATATTAATAAAAAGAATATATATATTTTTTATTTCTCTCCGAAATAAAATATTTTGAATTATAACTAAAACAGAATCAAATATTAAAAAAATAAAATATAAAAATTTTCAAATGTCTGTTATAATATATATCTATGAAAAATATATTTAAAAAAGAAAAAATTTGAAATTTTGTCATGCTTAATTATCCATATTTATTTATTTAAAAAATAATTATTATAAATCCAATCGACTAATAAAATGTAATTTTCTAATTAGATATCACTAAGGTTATTTTAGCATATTTTAAAATTAATTAAGGACACTATCGAAAATCTCATTATTCCTGCCTTATTTTCATATTTATTTATAGTATAGTATAGATAGATAGATTAAGGAGAGGTTTAGTTATCATAATTCAATATTTTTTTAGGAATCTACTTTTCAAAGAGAATAAATTTCCATGAAATAATTTTAAAAATATTTAATTATCATATTTAATTTGAAAATTAAAATAGTCCAAAAAAAGATAATTAAAAGTCATAATGTTATTGTGCCTTTAAAATTATTTATTTTTATAAGAGTGTAATTTTCTCATCATTTGTGATGAAAAAGATGTATATGAAAAAATAATTTGGACTATTATTTTATAAAAAACAATAAACCACATGTATAAATGTTATATACAAACAACATTATCAAAATTAAATTAATACTTAATAAAAGTTAATAATATTGAATTGTTAGTGGTACATTTTAGTTTAATGGTAGTTTTCTTTGTCTCATATCTTGTTTAAACAATTTAAAAAAAAAAAAAAAAAAAAAAAAAAAAAAAAAAAAAAAACCTTACAATGTTTAACGTTTGTCGGCATTTAGCTTAACCTTTATTATTCAATGTATCACTGCCCCCCCTAATATTCTATCTCTAGAGTTAGTCCAAATATTAAAAAAAAAATTTAAAAAGAAAAAGGTTGTACTCCCACCTTGTAGCGACAACATTATTTTCCATGTAAGTTAAAAAAAAATGTTGTGGTCGAAAGTGCACATGTTGATTCTTTTAGCTATACTAGTCTTTTTTTTTTTTCTTTTTTATGAGGTGCCTTAGCTTGTTATATTTCATTTTTAATTTTTTTAATTTTTTTTATCTATATAATATTAAAATATAAGTTTTTATTTGACGAAAATAAATATAATTGATTAATTTGTATTACATTTTTCTTACAAATTATTTGTAATGTTACTTTTTATGTACTTAATTTTATTTTTATGTGATGAAATGATCTCAAAATAAAGTTTAACCCAATTTCTATACTTAATCCTTCAATTCCTAATTTATAAATACAAATTCTTAAAACTCTAATAGGTGTCCAAAAAGAAAATCAAGTCATCACTCAATCCCGAACCTCTATCATCAACCCCAAAATCAATAGCTATATACATCTATAATGAAAAATAATAATAAATTATTTGTTACTGTTAGGTAAAAGAAAAAATGAGCAAATGATTTGAATTGATAATGGTAATCAAATTGGCTAGAGTGACAATATTATTTACTCAGTACATTAGAGAAAAAAAGATATGCATATATACACAAATTCTTAAAACCCTAGACCCAAAATATAAATATATAGTTCTAGTTTCTTTTTAGTTTTCTAAACACAATTAATTCAATACTAGTTACATATTGATTTAGTAATGAAAAAGAAAATAAAAAATAAAAAATTATTATTAAGAATAAAACTCTTTTAAGAACTCAACATATAATAAGACATAAATTATATTAAAAAAATTACCAATTTGAATTTCAAAAATCAACTTCCTCAACTCAAAAGGCCTAATTTAATAAAATTTGACGTTGATCGACAAAAAAAAGAAAAAACTAAAGCCAAGCCAATAAATGAAAATTAAGAAGCAAATCGTGGTAGGATCCAATATTGATCGATTAATAAATTTATTCAAGTATTTTGTTTCTTTATTGTTCTAAGTTGCAAATTTAAAATAAATAAATAAATAAATTAATTAATTAATAAAATATTGCATAAAAGAATCTATCCTCTCCAAATACACAATTTTCCCTACAACCATAAAGTCACAAAAAAAAAAATTTCTACGATCATTTTCCAATTTTTTATACTTTCATTTATACTCATTTTATTTTTTTATATTTTTTTATTTAGATTTTTATGATGTTAAAACAACCTTTCATATGACATTAGTGTGAATATAACAATTAGTGTGTATATATACGCACACACTTTTGTTCAATTTATATCGTGATTATGTAAAATTAATTATAGCTATATATGCATAATTCTATAATATCACCTAACAACAAACGTTCTAGTGTAAAATAAATATATAACAATAAAATATTATATATATTTTCAAAATTAAAATTTTCAACTATTGGTTATTCCACAAACATATATTCATTTTATTTAAAAATAAATTTTGAAAGGCTTAATTATGTATATTCTGTTTGAAATTTTATTTTTTAAAAAATATATCCAATCAAATCATATAAATATAAAACAAAATTAATAAAAACAACATACTTTTTTTTTATCTCTCTCGTAAATAAATATTATAAATTATAATTAAAATAGAATCAAATATTTAAAAAATAATTATTATAAATTATATTCAATCAACTAATAAAATGTAAATTCTAATTGACTATGATTAAAGTTATTTTAGGATTTCTAAAATTTTACAAAGGTTAAATAGGCAATCTCATTATTTCCCCTCGTTCTCACATTTATATATGGTCTTAATTTTTTTTAGAAGGACCGTTAAAATTCAATGTCACCTATGTATACGTATTTAAATTGTAAGTAACACTTGTATCAGAGACATGTTGGTTTAATAGTTAAGCGAATTAAACTTATAATCGTAAGGTTAATTGAATAATAGAGTCAATATTTTGCTGAGAAATTTAGATGTGTTTACTTACAGAAAATAATTTTTTATTTTTATTTTTTTAAAAAAATATTTTTTTTAAATGAAAACTAAGAAACAAAAAGTGGAAATGCTTTTACTTGGTAATAATAAAAAATTATATTTTAATTTAACTTCACAAACATTATTCATGACTTTCATAATTAAAAGAAATAAAATGTTATAAAATAAATTTAAAAGTTTTTAGGTAAAAGTTTTTGAATTTTTATTATTCATATAATAATAATAATATCATTTTTTATCATTTTGTAATTTTTTTTAAAAATAAAGGATATAATGTATTTTTAATAATAAAATTAATTATTTATTAAAGTATAATATAAATTTTTATGTTATTTAAATATTTTTATTTTTCAATAAAAATATTTTATATGAAAAAATTATTTATAAATATTATAATTTTAATTATGAAAATGTCAATTTTTAAAAATGAAAAGCAGTTGAAAAACATATCTTTTGTTATAAAAGAAAACTCTAGAAAACAAGCTAAAGTTGTTTTTCAAATCTTAGTAAGAATTTGAAAAACTGAAAATGTTTTTTAATTTTTCAAATAGAAAACTGACTGATTTGAATATAAAACTTTATTTTCTAATTTTCTTGAAATTTTTTTTTAAAAAAACTATTATAACTTTCTACAAGTGAACACACCCTTAAGTCTTCTAGCGTTTAGTGTTTTAATTTGAACAAAACATTACCTCTATTATGTTTTTATCACTAGAATGTATAATTATCGGATCCCAGAAATACTATTTATATCATTTATAGTGTTCCATAGCATAGGGCTTATAATAATGTTTAGAGTTTGAGAGAGTGAAATGTTATTAGGACAACTATAAAACATAATTGCTCTCGACTTGAAAGAGATTAGTAATAGGATAATCCATAATAGTTGAAGAAAAAGAAATTGTAACAGCGCATCCTTGCATTGATTACAATATTTTTTATTTAAATAATTAAACTATTTTCAAACTTAAATTACGTTTATCAAAAAAAAATTTTTTTCCCTAATTGAAGGGTGCATTTTCTTATTTGATTTATGTATTGAAAAATTATTTTATAAAAATTATTTTCGATAACTAAATATCAACGATCAAATGAAAAGTAAACTCTCTAAGCACTTACTAAACCGATTGATGATTTTTTTTTATTTAGATATATTATTTTTAAAAATATATTTTTGTATGTAACACTCTTTCATAGAGAAGTTCATTGAACTTAAAGAATGGTAAATTAATCTGTTTTTTGTTGGAATTTAATTAATTTAATAGGGAAAAAGATAATTCAAATCCTTACAAATTTAGATAAATGTTTTTATTTTGTATTTTGTACTTCAACTTTTTGCTTTTATATTAATTTTAATAATTAAACTCAATTTGATAAAAAAAATATTAAATCAAATAAAATATTATAATTTTATTAAAAAATAAATAAATTTGTTAATTTAATTAATTTATATTTTCATCGATAGATCAACCCAAGCATATTTATAAATACTCTTATTTCTAAAAAAATATATTTTTTAGTGCGTTGGCCTTGGTTGTACAGACACGAACGTGTGATACGACTCAACACGGACCTTTGTTGTTATTAAAGTGGAATGGAAAATATGTTATTGTACATTCAAATCTTAATTTTGATTTAGGATGCTATTGCAACGTAAAATTAAAATTAGGGTTAAATTAGTACAAAGATCAAAATGGAGTAAAATTAAAATAAAGTGCAAAGTTCAAGGTTTTATTTAATGTATTAGGCCTAACTGTCTTTGGATTAAGAAATAGTTGTGAAATGTATTTCATTTAATACTTATTTTTATATAAAAATGGAGAATTTTCTAGAAAATTTTACCATTAAAATAATTTTCATAGAAATCATATTCAAACATATCTTCTCTAATTATTTTTTAAAGGGTTATTTGTTTTGGACAAGTTATAAATATTGAATTTGAATCTACAATTTATTAAGCCAAATGATTATAAAATGATATTAATAGCATATTATTTAATGATTAAGATTGTTTGATAAATCGTATATATAAATCATTTGAGTGCGTGTATTTTTACATATTTGACCATCTAAATTCTTAATAATAAAATTGATGCATTATATTATATAAAATAAGACTAAATTTATCAACAAGGTATTGATTGGGGTGGTAAGCTATCTTAATTCTTATAAAGATGAGAAGACAAGTTCAATTTTTGGGAAGCACACTCTATTGGAAGGCAAAACATGAGTTAATTTTTTTATAAAAAGCTATCTTAACATCTAAAAGTTAGTTTAAACGTTTATATTACCGGATACTATAAAAAATAGCATTTAGCGTCTTGACCTACTTAAAAAATTATTGTCGAACACCATCTAAGTCTGATTAAATTTAAGTTTTGATATATATATTTTTTGTAACTTTTAGAAATGAATTACAAAATAGTTCTTTTAAAAAAAAATAATGCCTTCAAAGTTCAAATTATCCTATAATTTTTAAAGACTTTGTTTAATCTTTTTTTAATTTATGAATTATCTAGTTAATAATTATAATAAAATGTGTCTTTTTTATTATTTTTGGTTAAAATTGAAAAAACGATTAATAGAAAACACTAGAAGGACATTACCATCTTATTAAAAGAATAAAAAGAGAAAGGAAGATTTGACATTCAAATTCAAAGTACAAATTCAAAACATGTGCTGATTAGGGATAAATAAGAAAAGAAAATCTGTTATGTGGTCATAATTTGAATTCTAATAAATACAGCGACATTAGAGTCAAGTTGCCCAGATGGAAGCGGTCCTATAGCAAAACAACACATTAAAGAAATAAGAAAGATTTGAACCATTACTTTTTTGTTCTTTGGAACCACCTAAAAAATTATTAATAATTCCCAATCGAGAAGGACCCATAACAACACAAAGGTTGACTATATAACAATCATGAGGCAGTTAGGCATTATTATGTGAGTTGTTGGAGAACAAATCATCATCATCATTCTTATTATTTTAACTTTTTTCGAGATGAAGAATTTAACATTCGCCAAAATACATAAATTCACCGTTAACTTACAATTTTAATCATGTGACACTTTAAACTTTGTGAATGATTATACACTTTAATCATGTGACACTTTAAACTTTGTGAATGATTATACACTTGAATTTATAAATTTTAATAATTTGTACATTTTTTTCAAATTAATAGCAATAATTTTTAGATTTTTTACTTTTATATATAAAATATTATTTGATTTGTAGTTATAATAACTTTTGAAATAATAATATTCACATTTTTTAATTATGTAATAAGTGCAATTAATCTAATTTTACAAGTTAAGGTGTTTAATAAAATAATTTTGTAAGTTAAATTGTTTAATAGGTATAATCTTATAAATTGAAGTTTTTAATAGGTCAAAATAAAAATTAAATATACACAAGGTTAAAATAACAAAGTTCAAGGTAAATTTATTTAGTCGACAGTTTAATGTTAGTAGGGATGTAAATGAGTCGAGCTGAGCTCGAACATGCCAAGTTCGAAGCTTGACCCAATAGAATTAGCTCAAAAATCAACGAACCTAATAATTTAGACTCGAGCTCGATGAAAGCTCGACTTAAGGCTTGAGTTCAATTCAGAAAACTTTAAGCTCGAGCTCTGCTCGAGGCTCGACACCCGAATAACCTAGAATATATATATATATATATATATATATATATATATATATATATATATATATATATATATATAAACTCGATAAAGCTCGACGAGCTTTTGAGCTGAACATCATTAGGCTCGAGCTCGGTCCGTTTACTAAATGAGCAGACTCGAGCTCCATTCGAGCCGAACTTTTCTGAACTCTTTCTGAGCCGAGTCAAACAGTTTGAGAGCCGACTCGACTCATTTACACCCCTAAATGTTAGCATAGGTAATTGTCAAAATATATATACACATTTCGTGTCTAGTTTTTTATATCGGAAATTTTATGGATTTTTGTAATTTTACCTTATCTTGATTTTTCTTTCAATTTTATTTCAATCGCAATTCAAATAAAATTCAAATAAAAAAAATTTTTCATCATTTTAAAATCATCGTGGGACATTAATAAAATTTTAAAACTATTGAATTCCTTTAGTCCACCCAATCAATATTTTGCATGATAAATTTTAAAATTTTGAAATATTAATGTATCTATATCTATATCAAATATAAATGTAGAAATATAAGGAATAATGAGATTTTCGGTAATGCGCTTAATGAAATTTACAATATGTCAAAATAACTTTTGTTATAGTTAATTAGAAAATTACATTTCATTAGTTGATTATATATATTTATAAAAATTATATTTAAATATATATATATATATATATATATATATATATATATATATATATATATATATATATATATATATATAAGCATTTTAAAATTTTGGGTTTTATCTTTTTTTAATTTATTTTTAATAAATATATATAATAAGGAGACGTTTGAAAATTTTTATATTTTATTTCAGAGAGAAATGAAAAAAGAAAAATATATTCTTTTTATTAATATTCTTTTTTCTTTGTATTTGTAGGATTTGATTGGATATTTTAAAAAAAATTCAAATAAAATATATGCAATATTTTATTTAGAAAAGAGATAAAAAAAAAGAAAAAAATATATATTATTTTCATTAATATTTTTTTTCATGTTTTTATGATTTGATTGCGTATATTTTTTTCTAAAAAAAAAAAAAGAATGCACATAATTAAACCTTTCAAAATTTGTAAATTTTTACTTTTAATATTTTATTTTAAACAAGATGAAGATGTGTGTGGATGCGCAAACATTTTAAAATTTTAATTTTAAAAATATATATAATATTTTATTAATATATTTATATATCGATATATATTGAAACTTTTTTTGTTAGGAATTGACGAATCATTTAAAATTTTAATTTTAAATATATATATATATATATATATATATATATATATATATATAATATTTTATTGATATATTTATATATATATATAGATATTGAAAGTTTTTTAGGTGAGTTCTGAAAAATGTTTTTATTTTTATTTTTATTTTCTTTTCTATTATTGAATAATTTGTAACTAATATCATTTTAATTTAATAAGATATTTATATCTCCTTTGCAATCACTAGATGGCCTCTTGATAATTAAATATTTTTAATTTTCTTGATATTTTCTCTTATATCTTAAATCTGTTTAACATGAAAGAAAATAATCTTTAGAAAACTAAAAAAAAAATAGAACTATATACTTTTATTTTGAGTCACTTTTTAGGGTTTCAAGAATTTATGTGTATGTATATATATTCTTTTCTCTAATACACTGGGTAAGTAATATTACTATTATAACCAAAATGATTATCAATATCAATTCAATTTAAGACCACTTCATCATATAAAAATAGAATTAAATATAAGAACTAGTATTACAAGTAACTTGTACGGCAAAGTGTAATACAAATTAACCACTTATATTTATTTTAATCAAAACAAATACTTATGTTTTAATATTATATAGATAAAAAATTAAAAGAGTACAAAAAATGAGTATATAATGAGCATAGTCAATATGCAATGCATCATAAAAAAGACTAGTCTATATAAATATATAAAAGCTTAATCAAATTTACTTATATGGCATGATATTGTGGAACTTAATTGGTGATGTGGAATTCTTCTTATTTTTAACATTTTTATTTAATTATCTAATTTGAAGAAATCAAATTTTAAAACTTTTTATTTTCTTTATTCAATAATTAATAATCATATATAAATTCATTTCATTAAAAAAAAATCTTTGTTTTGCTTCTTTTGCAATAATTAATAATCCAGATAACCTCATTAATATGCAAATAATCACACTATAAACTGCTATAACTTTTTGATATTTTTAATCAAATATCCTTTTATTTTTTAAAAAAAATTAATTCACTTTTAAGTATATATATGAATACTGTATCTACTAAATTTATCATATAATTTCTTACGGCTCTCGTTCAGGATGTTCATTATTAGACCATCATTCGGGACAGATAACCTCATTAATATGCAAATACTGCCTTAGGAGTTGGCATCCTTGCAAATACAGCCTGAAGAGAATATCAAGAAAATTGAACCTTCATAATCTGATATATTATAGTTTGTAGCTTAATAAATTCTTCTCTTTTTATTTTTTTTTTATTTATTTCTAACAAGTGCCATAGTTCTAACAAGTATGATAATAGCGGAATTTGAGATTTTTTTTACAATTTATATTTTATTGTTATTTACTTTATCAAAAAAGTTTTATTTTTGTTAGCTATCAAGAATTTATTTGCAATAAGAAGAAAGAAAAGAATTAAATACAAAAACTTTCAAATATTTGCGATTTTAGATATGTCGATGTCAACGGTATCTCATTGTTAATTATTGATTTTTAATTGTGTGGTTTTTTTAGAATTAAATTTAAATTCTTTTATATTAGTATTATATAATAGATGATATGGTTATATAATGCTCCCTCCGATTCATTTATATAGACAAAATTTTCATTTTCGGCATTCCATTTAGATAGATAAAGTTACTTAATTTGGACTATTACCAAAGTGCAAAATCAAAATTACCCTTGATTTGCTTTATTTACGATTTTTTTAGAAAAATAAGAAAGTGGTAGACAAAGGTCAAATATTGCATTAAATATTATTGAGTTACCAATGCATAGCTATATTACCTTTTTCTTTCAGTTTCAAGCCAAATTGTATGCAGTTTTGATGTTTGGTAAGCATATTTTATGACAGATTAATCGGGTAAAAAAAATTATTAAAAAATGAGCATGAGTTATATAAATGGAGCACAAAAGATTGTTTACCAAATCTTTTATGAATGCTCTCTAAAAACAAGAGCATTTTGCTAAAAAAAAAAGAATTATGTCCATAAATTCTTCTTTCCAAGAATTAGGGATTTCAGTTTGAAAACCCTGAACGGCTTTCATCTCCAAACAATCAGAGTGAGCATATTTTCTGAAGTTATGGGCGAATCAAGAGGTTGTAGGTTCCGATTAAAGGGATGTTACACAGTTGTAGGAGGTTGCAAGTTCTGATAAAAGGGAGCAAAAAATTAGGAGGTTGCAGGTTCTGATCAAAGGGATCAAAGGGATTTTGTTTATTGTAGTTCGTGTGCAAATTTTTAGATATGAACTGACGTCATAAGTAGGCATTTGGATAGAATTTGAAAAGACAATTGATGCTATCAAAAATTTTTTTCTTCAAAATCAAATTTGCACATACTTCTTTACTAGGTGTCCACATTTTTTAAATGAAAATTAAACTTTCATTTCCCACCAAAATTGTTACACTAAAAATGGAAGGCCAAATTTAAAATTTTGATTATGATGTAAAAGTTGGCATTAATTAGGAGAAATATGTGAGATTTGATTGTAATTCTCCCTTTAATTATGGGTATAGTGTTTATGGAATAACTTGGCATGGCATATTTGACTTTCAAATCAAACATTCAATTAATGCAATATTGAGGGCAAAATAGAAAAAATTTGTTGAAAATTACAGTTTAGTTAATTCCTTAATCCATATGCAAAGTTGGTCGGATATAATGTAAACTAAACTCATTGGTTCTTATAACCAAATATGATTTAATGTGCACCACCCATTAAGCCAGGTGATCTTAGGCAATTTTAATTATAAATGTGTTTAGTTTAGCTGATTCATGCAGTTGGTAGTAGCTGATAAAAATCTCAATCACCTACTGTTTCTATAAGCTTTTTAAGCAACAATTGATAGCTAATAAAAATCTCAATCAGCTGTTGTTTCTATAAATTACATTTAGGAGCTTTTTACGTATCAGCTAGTTGATTTGTATTTATATTATTTTGGACTTCATTAATCTCATGCAAAAAAAACTGTTAATAAATTTTTTTTTCCAAATTAATATTTTTTATGATAATTTTATTTATATTTATTTAAAATTTTTTCTTAAATATTATTTTAAAAGTTTAATTAATATTTTTATTTATGTAATACATTAAAATAAAAAATAATATATTCACCTTAAATTATATATATATATATATATATATATATATAACAATTATGCCCTTAATAGTCATTTTATATTTTAACAGCAACTGCTATTAAAATTTTACTAAACACGAATAATAATCAGCTATTAGATGATATGAACCGCTGAATTAAACATGTCCTAAATCTATTTACAGAAAAAAAAGATTTTAGTGGGATGATCATGGATCGGAGTTGGTTGGATTTGCAATATTCATAACGAATCAACGATAAAAGGTAATATTTATTTGGTATCTATCCTGCATTAGATCATGTTGATTTCAAATTCAAATCGAATTTGGTTCAGATCATATCTAATTAATATACATAAAATAGAGGCTATTTTTTATATGAAAAGAGAGAAAAAAAAATAATCAGATTAGATTCGGGTTGGCTCATATCTAATTAGTAAATATCCATATCCGCTTAATTTATAAATTGATAAAATTTTATCCAATAAATTTTAGACGAGTCAGGTTGAAAACAGCATCTCTATATTTGACACCTCGTTGTTTCAAGCTGCTAAAAATTCAATAGTCAAATATTGAGTAATTAGAATATTCCAAAATAGCTTTGAAGATTCCCTTTTTCACTCAGCATCTTCTCCATTTTACTCCGCTCGTCGCGCGTTCGCATGGCGTCTCGCCGCTTTTGGAGTTGAGACCTTCAAATTCTTTTATCTTTATTTTTATAATAATAATTAATCTTATATATATATATATATATATATCGATAAAATAAAAAAATTAAACTGAATCCATCAAATTTAATTCAATTTAATTTCAAAAATTGAATTATTATAAATGGTGTGGATTTACTTCCTAATTACAATGAGTTAATATTTGAAAGTAAATAATTTTATCTTTAATGTTAATGTGATATTTGATAACTTACCAAAAATAAAAAGAGTGATATTTGATAATTAATATTGAAAAATTAAGTGCGACAATTTAAAATCTTAATCAAATATTGAATAATTTAAGTGATGAAATTTTTAAGTAGCAAAATCATTTAAAAGCCCATTAACTTAATTAATTCAATAGTTAAAATTTTTTACTTATTTTTTTGATTAAATTTAGATTAATTGAAAATTTTAAATATATGAACATAAGCGTTTTCAATTAATTTAATAGTAATGAATTTTGCAAAATTTTTAGTATCAAGTGATTAATTATTCTATCAAATATTACCAATTAAGCTAACACACCGTTTAAATATGTTTCTCCCTTTCTGTGTGTGTATATATATATATATATATATATATATATATAAAATCTACGGGTTGTGGTACAGCTGACAACGCAGGCTGGGAATGTAAAAAGAGCTATCGGGTTTAATTCTCATTAAACCTACTTGCAAGTAGGAGTGCGAAGCCTTAACTCTGACTAAGTCCTGAGCCGAACTAGGCGATCCATAGTAGAGTTTGGGTAGGGTGATTTACACAAAAAAAATTTATATATACTTTCTTAAGCAAATATTTAAATATATACATTTAATATCTCAAAAATATATATATATATACATTTAATATAATGATAAAGAAAAAAAAATAAAAGTAAGGATCAAAATTTTTAAAATTTATACTAATTATAGGTGTCATGAATAATGAGAATTCTCAGATTTGAATTTCTTGACCATAATAATTTTTATTTATCTTTATCAGAAAAGGTTTTATCAATTTGATAAACGATTTATGGCTATTTTTCATGGCTTAATGTTATTTTGATTTATTAGGACTCTTAATAAATAAACAAAATTTTTAAAAATTTATTAAATAATAAAAAAGAAAAGAAATATAGGTATTTATTTATTTAGATAAAAATATAATCATTTTGAAATATCTAATCTTTGTAATTCATATCAAATTGTTTTAATATAATTATAATTATCAGCTGTCTTATTGGCTTTAAATATTTTATCATGCAACATAAATAATAAAAATATTATTTTAACTAAAATAAAACCCTAAAAGCCCTACTTAATAATAATTTTTAAATTAAATTTTAGCGTTTGAACCAAATTAAAACTTTATTTTTATTAATTAATTTAATTTAAAGTGAAGCTAAAAATAATTCGTAGCTACTAAAAACAGCTGATACTGCTAATACTGTGAAATCGCGCAAAGGCACCTACATTGAAATTTGTTTCCGAAGAGAGTTGAAGTATTAAAGTAATAGTGATAGGAAAGTAAAAAGTGAAAACAAAGATTAACTTTTAGCCGTTCGAGGAGCACTATAAATCAACCCACGCACGGACTGTAAAACAACAAACAACAAAACGCTCAGTCTCTTCCGGTTCTGTTTTTCTCCTCTTTCTCTGCTCAGTTAACAGAGAATCCTTCATATTTATCTAAAAATAGGAAAAATAAAAGAAATACGTGAAGAAAATTTCTTGTTTTTGCTTCATTGAAACATTGTGCGGACGCGGCATTTTCCGGCCTTGGTCGGTAAGCCTCTTTTTCTCGCTTTGCTTTTGTTCCTTTTTTTTTTTCCTTTTCTATTTTTTTGGTTTTAATTAATTTTTGTTACTTAGGTTATTTTCTGGGCTTTTTTTTTTTTTTTAATTTTTCTGTGGTTTTAAAAAAAATTATTTGGAAATTTTTTGCGTTTTCTTTTAATTGATTGTGTTTGTTCCTGATAATTTGGAGGAAAAATGAAAATTTGGGAATTTTTCGTTATTCGGTTGCTTTTGGAACTATTAGAAAAGGAAAAGGAATTCTTTTATGAAATTTATTATGTCTGTGTATTTATTTACTTTTGTTTTTTAGGAGTTATTGACAGTAGTAATTTTGCGTTTTTGTAATTTGCAAAGGTTGTGATTTTGGCGATGAATTCTATTGATTGAAGAGTAAGCGCCAAATCTAAGAATTGGCCAATTCTCTCTTCTATCATCACCAATTACCAGTAAATGGGCTGCGTTGGTTCTAAAGTAGCTAGACAGTTTCCTGGCCATGAGGACCCAATAGCTCTTGCTTCAGAAACAGCTTGTAAGTTTGTTTTTCTTATTTGCTATGAGAAATTACCTATATTGATTTCTTTTATATATTCTGGTTTAGCTTTTCAATTATATAATTTGCTTGATGGTTACTGTTGCTTGTCAATAGAAAAGTGTGAAATCAAGACTTAGATGATTTCACAGATTCATGATCATGAATTTTTTTTCTTTTCTTCCCCCCTGATTTTTATGGGTTTTACTTGAACTATTGAATGTTCAGTTCTAGCTGGCTTGATTTTACTCACTTACCCTTTTAACTATGTCAAGTCTTTTGATCCCGTGATGCCTTCTTTGCTGCTGACTTTTTATTATTTTTTAATGCGTGAAGTAATAAAATTTGAATTTTAGAATCTGAAACATTGAATCATGGTTCATCTATTTTTGTTGTCCCTATTCTGTGGTTACGAGACTGTATTATGCTTCTGCTTCCCTTACAAGTTTAATTTTTTTTTAATTGGGACTTTTTTAGTTGGTAATTATTTCAGCATCTTAATTTGATATCAAACTAGATCTGAACACTATTAAATTATTTTGCATTCTCAAGTCGGCGTCCCGTCCATTATTGACTATTTGTATTATTCCTTCTATCATCTCTATATGCATGTTTGCCTATGTTTGGTTTAATGGGTGGTTGCTCTAACCTGTGTGTGGTTTTTCTTTGATTCCTCAGTCAGCGTTAGTGAAGTTGAAGCCCTGTTTGAACTATTTAAGAGTATTAGCAGTTCTGTTGTTGATGATGGATTAATAAACAAGGTATCGTGCAACAATACTTTTAATTTATACCCCTTTTCTTTTATGTAACAAGTGTTCTCCTTGTATTTTATTATCAACAGTAATGGTGCTTATCTGTACCATATATGGTTTTCTGAGTGTGTGTGCCTTCCTGATTGCTGTCTTTAATTAAACAGTTGGCTTGAATTAATTTATGTTTCGGTAAAAAAACTATATTGACACCTTTATTCCATATTATCCGAGAGCAATTTCTGGAGTTGAATTTTTTTTTTTCTGTTGCAAAATGCCATTTTTACCCAGATTTGTAGCTTATTATCCGTTTGGTATTGAAGTTAATAATTGTGTTCCTCCCTTTTGGATATTGTTGCAAAAAGTAGTTTGAAGCTATTGTTTATATGTTCTGAAGTTCTTATAACTAAAACATGTAAAAATACCTTGAAAACAGTTTTTATTGCCTCTAAATTCAAGATGGTGGTATTGTCAATAGCCTTTCCAACAATAATGTCAAACAGTCCCTTAATGATTGGATGACGGTGAGGAAGCTGATTAACTTGTTAGATTTTGATGGTCATGATTGTGATGGTACTGCCGTCTTGATATTGATCATGATAACCATGTGTGAGTGCACTAGTTTTATATTGAATAGAATTTATTTAATTAGGACTTCCTGAGAGTATGTGGATTTATAGTAGGGCTATGATACCTATGCTTAAATGGTTAGGATGTTTAGTAAATATTTACATGAAATTGCACATTATAGATTCATACAATTATATTTACATGAAATTATACAATTTTCAAAATGTAGCACTGAAGGCTTTTCTTTTTACTTGTTGATGCAGGAAGAGTTCCAACTGGCTCTTTTCAAGAACAGAAAGAAAGAGAATCTTTTTGCTAATAGAGTATTATGCTTACCTCCTTTTTATTCTCTTCATAATGGAAAAAAAAAAGGGGAAAGGGGAAGAAGAACTGATTTTTATAACTTGCTCTATTATCATTATTGCCTTAGTTTCTTGTGTTGAACTTGGCTTTGTACCCAAATTCTATTAGCAATTAACTGCTTAATCGTCTATTTCTTTTTAAACTGAACACTAATAATAAGTAAATAACACTATTAGCGTTACCAAGGTCAAAAGTTTAAATGGCATGAAAAATTTGGATTTACAATACAACCAGCAATGTAACATCGTCTTTATCTCCTTGTTATCATGTTCTATAAATTTTAATATTAGCATAATTTTTCACGTAGATATTTGATCTCTTTGATGTGAAGCGAAAAGGAGTCATCGATTTTGGGGACTTTGTTAGAGCACTCAGCGTCTTTCATCCAAATACCTCACAAGAAGAGAAGATGGATTGTAAGTTGAAGTGTACTAAACAATGACCTTAAATTGCATAACTGGAGTATTGTTGTTATCCATAATTCTCTGTATAATCTCATAATATCTTGTATTGCTGTGTACTGTTACTTATGTGTAGTGTTTGTAATTGCCTTGCAGTTTCATTTAGGCTTTACGACCTGGATAACACGGGATTTATTGAGCGACAAGAGGTATGGTTAAATTAATTTTATTTGGCTGTGTAATAGTACAAATTCATATAGCTCAGCGAACCAATCATTTGTATCATAAACTTTCCATTGAATGTTAGGGCTATAAGAACCCTAGGTTTATTTCATGATGTGTATTTTTTTGCGTACATCCAATGCACCATTCCAGCTGAACTCCTGCGCTGAAGATATTGTACATAAGATTCTGTGACGGCATTTGGTGGATTCATTCTTACTATGCTACTATAAAGAGTTACAAAAGGAAAAGCAATTGGCTTCACGAAACAAAGCTAGCATTTGGGGTTGGCCATGAGGGTGACTGTCTAAATGACAGCATGATTGATTTTTGCTAATTTCCACACCAAGAGTCAGATGCTGTCATGTCCAACTGGAGTTGGTTTTCCTACAATGTGACAACCTTCGCTTAAATTCTGGTCCCACAAAACTCATAACAGATTTAACTGGGAAAAGCCTATTTTTGATTAACATTCAGATTTTTGATTGGTTTTGTGAATAATTTTGCCCTTCTATTCAAGTCTTATGCTCATATCTTCAGTTTTCATGCTAGCATGTTCAAAAAAATAGTCAGATAGTTTCGCCTGTATATAATGGTTCTTTCCCATATACTGGAAGATTTTTGTTTCCTTGCACCAGAGACTATTAAAACAAGTGTTTCTTAAATTGGTGGGTTAATTATCTGTTTCTGCAGGAAGGTTCCTTTAGCAGCTTAGTTAGCTTTAAAAAAAAAAAAAATTTCCTTGATGTCCATTGAGTATCTTGGAATTTTGTGTTTTTAAAACATGATGATATTTTGATCCTCAAATTGGCCTGTCACATTTTCTTCCTCAAATTTAAATGAAATTCCTCCATGTCACACATTGCATGTTCCTTTCAAGTTTACTATGTTAATAATTGAATAAGCATTTATAACTTAGTTCATTAAAAGAAAGAAAGGTGCAATTCGTCTTTTAGAATTGTTTCATTCATTTGATTTTCCTTTATTCAAAACTCTTTGCAGGCATCTTCATTATATGTGATTTTGGCAGGTAAAACAGATGTTGATTGCACTTCTTTGTGAATCTGAAATGAAGTTGGCTGATGAGACAATTGAGATAATTCTTGATAAGGTCAGTTGTCACCTTCGAATTTCAACTAGTAATGATGTTGATAAATATGTTGAAGCTTTGTAGTTTTCTTTCTAGTTGGAGTGTGTTGTCAATAACCCTTTTGGGTTACTGTTAACTACTATTAGGGGCCCTTTCCAAACAGATATTCAAGAATCATAGGGAACGAGTCCAATGCAAGCTTTTAAAGCTATGGCACCCTCTTGTAGGCTGTTTCAATTTGCTACCTTAAGTTTTGCCCTATAATATACTCCATGATTTTGAACAGTAATTTTCTTAAAAAACTTATTTGAGTAATTGCTATAGTTCCGGTCATGACCCTGTTTAAATCATATAACAGAATTAAATTTATGAGTTTGGCATTGGCAATTTACAGGCAATTTCTGGTATTTATCAAAAACTCACCTCTAATCAGGGAAAAATGGATTACACCAACATAACTTGAATTCCAATTTGAATAGCGCTTTCAGTACATCTGTGATTCAACTTGTCTATTTTCAAATATTAGATTTTCAACTATGGTGACTTGAATTTTATCTAATGGTATATGAGTTAGTTTATCTTTTCATTAAATAACCAAAAATCTTTTTTGGGTTTTAAATTTTTGTTGATAGACTTTCATTGAAGCTGATGCTAACAACGATGGGAAGATAGACAAGTCCGAGTGGCAGAATTTCGTGAGTAAAAACCCTTCCTTGTTAAAGATCATGACACTACCCTACTTGAGGTAATTTACTAAAACCTTTTTACTTGTACAATTTGCAGATTGCCTTTCTTTTTTGTTTATTATTCTGGTTAAATTTATAATTTCTACGTGTAAAATAAATGCAGAGACATTACGACAACATTTCCGAGTTTCGTTTTCAACTCTGAGGTGGATGAAATTGCTACCTGAAAAGGATTGGAAAGTGACTAAGTACATTACAAAATAGCTGGTGTGGTATAAACCAGTGGCTTTTTTTCATTTTTTTTAAGATCAATTACAAAAGAAAAGTGTGATGGTCTGAGGTGGAAAGATTCATTGCCAAGTTAGCTTGAGCTATATGTTAACTTTAAAAGCACCATTGTTCTATTCCACGTTGTCTGTTCACTTTCATATAAATATTACTATTATTACTAGTTTTGCAATGGTGGTATTACTAAATTTTAAATTATACAGGAATTTATACTTTATGAACGAAATAGCAACTCCAAATTTTAATGGCAGTGCTATGTTTTCTTATACAGTTTAATGGGTCCATTTTTACTCTTGTTATTAATATTTATGCAATTGAATTTGTTTAAAGATAAGAATATTGAAATATTAAATTTAACATGAAGGTTTCAGGTAAAAGATTTTGGTATAATTTAGTTTTACTGTAAAATTTTGGCTCTTAAGGAAATAATTTTCTACAAATTTCTCTATTTTATAAAATTTTTCCACCCGCTCTGCAACTTTTGAGAACCCTTGACAAAAAATATTTTCGAGATAAATGGTAGAAAGACTTGAGAGAATCAGCAGGTTAACGAATCGAGTTGAGTCAAATCAATGAATTTAAGCCTGATTTGATTAGAATAAATGAATTTGAGCCTGGTTTGATTAGAATTTTCGAGACATAAAATTCAATTCAAGCTTGATTGAGTTTTAAATAATTTTCAAAGTAATTGAGCTTTTGATATGTATGTCAGATTTGATAAGATTGCTTTTGCTAATTAACATTAGAAAGCTAAAAATATTAGTTTGACATTATAAAATATTAAAGTTCCTAAGTTACTGAAAATATTAATTTTAACTTATAAAATCAACATAAGTAATTATACTTTATAGCGATTAATCAACATTTTGTCATTACTAAAATTAATCATGTTTTTTTGGTCAACCCTAATATTTTTTTTCCATAAAATATTATTATTTTGAGACAATATAATTAGATGATGAACATATATGTCTGGACGGTATACAAGCGTAGTATCCAGAATCCAGTGTAGACACGGATTTGATCCATCTTCATGCTAATTTTTGTTTTTCTTTTCCAATTTCTCCTATTTTTTTGTCAATACACTCTATAATATTATTTTCTCTCCTAGTTTTTAGGCATGTCAACTCAAAGTCCTTTTGACAGTGTATACGCACTTTACTCTTTAAGGGCTTTCATCATTTATCATTTTTTTTTTTTCATTCTATACTTGTTTATAACATACAAGACTTAATCATTGTAGTTGCAAAGAGAATTACATTTTTATCATATTTTTACATTCTGTACTTGCTAAGTGTATAACATGTAATACTTCAATAATCGTAGTTGTAAAGTGAATCATCTTTTTCAATGAAATAAAATCATATCCATTCATCAATTTGCCTCCTCACAACCCACCAAATGCAATATAGGGCAACTAGATAAATATATAACTTATTAAGGCTGACACATGCTGTGCCTTTCGCATTGCTCGTAAAGGTAGATTCTACTATAAAATGTTTGCATCCTTAATGAAGTGGTGACTGAAGAAATATAGAAAGGCATAAGTTGCAAATGGGTCTATAATCATCTTGATGCTAAGGAATACAATCTGGTGGAAGGTTTAGATTACACTAGGACTTTTGCATTAGTTGCTAACCTCACCAGTTCTAGTATTTCTTCAGGGTAATCGAGACGAAGGACATGGTCTTGAAAAGTCTTTATATGTAACGTTTAAAATTCAAACAATGGTTTTCTACTGCTATTTCTTAAATATCTCTATTTGGTTGGTCAGCTTATATTCTCTATATGAAAGTAAAATACAACCAGTTAAGTTTCCCCATAATTTCAGAACTAATACTCTAAGTTTGCCCTTAGTACCTTTTTTATTTAAAAAAGTAAAAAAAAAAAAAGCCATTAGGGTATTAGTTCACCGAGTTCTTCGTTGCTTTTGGATGCCAATGGCAATGGTCAAACCTTTGTCATCAAAATTTCTTGGTAAGATAAAAAAAAAAGGTCCTACCGGGAGTCGAACCCAGGTCGCTGGATTCAAAGTCCAGAGTGCTAACCACTACACCATAGAACCTCTGATTACCCCTCTTTTGGTTAATTTATGATATGCATGAAAATTTCATCACCAAATCATCAGTCAAACGGTAATATTTAGTAAGATTGTTGTTTCTAATTTTTTATTTTTTACATTAAAGTATGCTTATTGTTATTATTTATAGATTAAATCAGAAAAACAAGTTGGAGTACTATATAGAAAATCAAAATGTAATTTATATTTGTATTTTCCAACCTGCTTTTGTAAAGTAACGTCTCACTGTATAAAAGGAAAATATAAAATATAAAACAAAAATGACGTTAAAAGCTTAATTTATTTGCTTAATTTCACCGGTGGTAATTCAAGTATAACCCTGTTACATCGGCATTCCTATTTAATTTATTACGCAAAAGTATACAAACTTCTTATAAAAAAATAATCTATCTATTTTTCCGTTTAAAATAATATAGACATTATTAAATTAATTTAAAATCAAATATTTTACCATGTCAACTTTCTTCACCCAACCTTGCTTTATCTCTCTCCTCCTTATGTCTTACCATGGACACTTAACACACTGTATCACTCTCAACCTTTTAAAACATCCCGATTTGCCCGATTTAATAAATTAATAAACAAAGCTTTGTAAAGATAAAACGCAGCAGCAAGCAATGGCCATAGTCAAGGTAGAGGAGAATGAGCAGTTTATCCTGAATAAAATAAACGAAGAGCTAGAAAGAGGGCTCAATGAAAGCAAGCAAAGGGAAGAGTTGCAGAACGCATGGCGAAGACTCTCTCTCAGACTCTTCTTACTTGTTCTTAAAAGAGTCTATTTTTATTTCAAATATCTAACATTTGATTTCTCTATCTATGTTTGAAATTGTGATTTGAAAGACAGATTTTGTTCTTGTGACCCTTTAGGGCTCTATGGAGGGTTCATCCCTTTGTCTAAGATAGATAGATATATGGATCTACTCTTGTTTTGTGCAAATCGGTGCATGGAGTATCCACTAAAGAACTTCTTATTCATATATCTTTATATGGAGTTTTTATATCTCACTCCAAGATGCCATGAGAGTATTATAACACTATAGAAGACCGATGATTTAGAGAAGTTTCTTCTATCTCCCTCTGTCAACAGATTTTGAGAAGGTTTAATGCTGGTCAACTCAAATATGGAATTCAAGAGTTCCTCCCAAGATCCAATTTCAACAATGATGGTGGTGGTATATAAAATGATGTCCATAAATTTTTTCTTTTCATTGCTTTTCTTGCATGGATTTGAGATTTTTTTTTTTTAATAGTTTCATTTTTGCCGGATCTTGTATTAAGCTTGATTTGTTAAAATTTAATGTGTGTTAAAAAAAAAAAAAAATTGTACTTTAGACTTTGAACTAAGGAGAGCTATTTTACTAAATTCTTTCAAACTACACAAAGAAAAAGAACAAGGGAACATAATGGAGGCCCAGCCCCTAATGGCTTTCCTCTCTGACGGTCCATGGGTTGAGGCCTAATAGGATGTACAATAGCTTAGTAACTCTTAATTCATAATATACAAGTTTTGTGCTATCTTCAGTAATTGATGGTTTATTAACCTAAACAATCTAATTATTTATACGTTCATATTAGGGTTTGGGTATTCATAATAATTACTTGTTCTTAATTTGAGTTTGGCACAAATTTAATATATTTGGTACCGACTATCTAATGCCGTTTATATAAATAGTTAATTAAATTATTAAATAGTTAATGAAATGAAGTATGACTCCAGATGTTTTTATTAATCTTATAATAATAGAGGTTAACAATTAAAGTTATAATAATTATGTTTTAATAAATTACTAATAATATTTACCCTTTTGTATATAAAATAAGCGGAAAAAAAAACTTATTTACGCTATTTATATTATCTTTCATGTACCAATCAATATTAGATTATCATTCAAAAAATTGTCTTCTTGTCACTGTTTTATCAATTTTTGTTATTTTTTTAAATATTTAAGAAGCCCAACGGACCGAAATAACATTGTAAACTACACAGTAGGATAGACCTTTTCTTTGAATAACATTTACCAATTGAGTGATAACTTTTACGATGGAGAACACTTAATTGAGTGATAACTTTTATGATGGAAAACACTTAAACTCAAAATCTCTCACTTCACATATATTTTATAAAACATCAGAGTTTTTTTTATTTTTTATTTGTTCTGATTATCAGTGTTAAATGCATTCGACTCTCTAAATAAGTTTTTCCTTGATTTAAACATGGTAAAACTAAAATTTTTATGCTTATGCCTATAATAGTAAGTACATACATATAGGATTTGGATAGAGACGTCTACATGTTAAAACATATAGCAATTCCTATATATATATATATAACTGATACTGATATTGTTGTTTATGCAGTTTATCTCTTGCATAATTATCAATATGAATCGGCTTTGAAATAAATTGAAAATTTTGATAATAAACGTTTTTCTTTTGTGCAAGCCTATCAGCAATTCAGCATCATAGGCAAAAGAGAATAAATATTCCAGGAAAAAAAAATATATTAGAGCAATTTCAAAGTACATATACAAATTGAATTCAAATATATGAAGAAAAAAAATCTATGTATTTACATTGTGCTTTGTGTAAGATAGCTCTGTTTTATCAAGATTTGGTTGCCAATCTTGCAATCTGAGACTGAATGTTAAAACTAATCCAGTTCCAAATAGAGAACTTTGATCCAAAGAACCGAATTTTCACTGATTTTCTTGATCCTTGTCTTGGAAATTCCAAGTCTCTGGAAATGCTATTCCGAGTAGTCTCTGTATCATCAAGCAAAGGTAGCGGAACTGAACCACGAGACTCGACGTTGTTGATCCATCCTCGAAGTAGGTAATTTACAACCTGCATCGACATCAAATGTCATGTATCTATGATACCATATAGAAATACGTCAAACATGTACAATTTCACAGTTCTTGCAGGATAAAAGGATAATGCAGAGGAATTTTTCTACTCTCGTGTAATGCAACAAACAACTTTTCCAAAATCTTCTCTTTCATTTGCAGGTTTAAAACTGAAAAATGAGTGTGTGTGTGTGTGTCTAACTGGATTTTTGCTACTGTATAGTAGTATGAATTAATTAGCTAAAGAAGTCTTATTTTCTAGTAATTGCACGAGAAATACGCCAATATTAAATGCAGAAATAAGAACATCCAAACGCAATGAACCTAATGTTGAGACAATCCCAAGGCATATATTTGATGTGGGCTTTTTTTTTTTTTGTTTATAAAGTTTCTCTTTTCTAGTTCATTAGTCTTTTCCCTACAACTATTTCATTTGAGAGTATATGATCCTAATAGCTTTTGAGTACCTCCTGACAATTTATGTTTTCAATGGTTATAAGAAAGCACAAATCATTTTATTCCATATAATTGAAATTTTGATTGAATGTCCTGTTAAAATACACTCGCTCTATGATACAGATTTGTGGTAAAAAAATATTTTACTTGAATCATTTGTCGCATATCTTGCATGAGTATTATTGATTTTAAATTTCCATTAATGCAGTGAACTAATATATCAATGCATCGATATATGGTTGGCCAAGAAAATATCAACTAAAATCATGATTTATCTTTTGTACTATCCATCGTAATTTACGTGTAACAATTGTATTTATCATAATATTAAAGTCCCATTTAAGTATTATGTGAGTATAATTAATATAATCATAAATTTCACAGAACCTTGTGTAACTGAATAATATGTACCATGTGCAATGCACATCCCCAAACAACAACGTGTCCCTAAAACATGATCTATAGGATAAGTAATCTAATAAGCAGTATGTTCCATACCTCAGGCACTTCATCATGAGGGCAGTGACCGGCTGGGCTGATCTCGTAATAAGGAGCTTCAGGCACCTGTTGTTTCACCTGAAGACCCCAGATGGGCTTCACCCATGGGTCCTCTTTTCCGTACATAAGACAGATAGGAAGATTGTTCATTTTACACCTGGAAACACAAATGTGCTGTAAGTTCTCAACCAGCAGAATGAGAAAGGGGAATTTATGTGATACATGAAGAGCAGTTCAGTGTGCAGTACTTACCGCATTAAAGATTCCCTAAATGACAGTTCGCCCTGAGGAGCAAACATAATTGAAGCAAATGATGCGGCCGCTGCAGGATGTTGAGTAATCTCAAGAATACGAGAAAACACTTGGTCAACATTTGTAGAATGATCTGCATAAACTTGTTTAAGTACTTCTGCTATACTTTTAGGATCACTTATTTTCTGCCAACTGCAAAAAATTTATAATAATGATAAGTAACGGTATATATAAATATATTCCAGAAATGAGAAGCATAGAGTAGGAGTAAAAGCAATGCAAGATGTATGTAGAAATAGTAAATTTAATATAAGCAGCAGGAAGCTTAATTTATGGAATGATGGCTATGGAGAAGAAAAATATAGCACTTTCTTTGGATTCACATATGGAGTGAGCTAAAGTATGCAAGTTCTCTTACGTTTTGTGATAAATAAAAATTGCTTTTCACATTTTAAAGCAGATGTCATGGTGAGACTTTATATACTTCCAAGACAGCATCACAACTATGCATCGATTGCTATGCAACTTGTTTTTGACCTTATTGAGCAATTAAAAGATAACTTACCAGAATTCAATGAGCTTTCTCACACCTGCAGGTAGAGGAAATGTTCCAGACCATGGAAAAACCCTTGCTAGTCTTGGAGATCTTATAGGATTAGGAAGAAATCCCCAAAAAGGGGTTGCATTTAGCAATGTAACACCTTTCACCAATTGAGGGTTGTTTGCTGCAAAGTATAGTGCCACAAATCCTCCTAGCGAGTTCCCCACAATATAAACTGGTTCCCCAATGACCTGCAACAAACAACCAATGTAATCACCATCATGGTCCATTCATTTTTTTCATAGATAGGAGGTCCAATGGATCGGAATAACATTGTGGACTACACAGTAGAATATAGCCCTCCCCTTTGGATAATATTCACCAATTTGGCTTTATGGTGGAGAGGACTAACTCGAGACCTCCTACTCCCCACCTCTTCTATAAGACATAGGAAGACTAACCAAACCATACTTGATTAGTATGATGCATTCATTTCTCATAAACCAAAGCCTAGAAGTTAATAAATCGAAAATTCTTGACACATATTTGTAGCAGAAATAATAAGGCTATTTTTCTAGTTCGCCATACTTCCTCGTTGGTTTTGGCTAGGTGATTGCAGAGAGATTGGTCATAGATATGCTTCAAAATTAAGGTTGCTTCTGGTGATCAATAATTCCAGGTAAAGATGGTTGGATTGATGGAGTGGCATATACCTGGCTGTATTAGTGATGGTTACCTAGTACCCAGTATTGTCGTTACCAACACTGCACGCCTCTACCAACCCAAATAAAGAAACAAATAAAAGAAGTAATGTAATTTTTATATTGAACTGCCAACATTATATAGACCACAAAAGAATAAGTACAAGAGTCATTGATATAAAGGTGGAAATAGATATTTCCCTGCATCCAGTCTTTGAAGAAGAAAATTTATCAATGTTCATAATAGTCAATCATGTTTATAATAGGCAATCGCACATTAAAACAAATACATGTCCACTTCAGTGTGTTTCTATTCATATGAATACAGGTCAAGTAAACCCGTGCATAAGTCAAAGCAGCACTGATTTTTATGATGAACCACTCATCATAAGGCACGTGCCAAACTTTCTCATGCTTCAATGTGTATAACAGCTCCTTCAAGTTAACGATAATGTTCCTACTGAATTTTGTGTCAAATTAATATTAACATCAAGAATAGCTAATTTCCATGTTAATGGAGCACAAAGCACGGTACAATATCAAACATTTAGTGGAGCCCCTATCTCAAACCCACCCTGGCTCAAGAAGGCACTAACGTTTAGACTACATCTTCACATGTCAAAGGCAAAAACAATGAGAGAAGGGGGGCAGGTCATGGGTGGGAGAGATGCACAAACTGGACATATGAACAAGTTCAACAGTTCACAATATTTTCCGTATGTTTTAGTATTTGATCGTCACAATTTGAAACTCTATGTAGCATCACGTGATGGGTACTAGACACCATGTGTGTATCTCAGCACATAAATACTAAATACTGGAATACAGTACACGTTCAAAAAGAGAGTACCTCTTCTATGAAGTATCGAACTTGATCTCGCCATAAATCCATGGAGTACACAAGCTCATTGGCCCATGGTTCAGCTTCATCTCCAAAACCCCAAAAGTTCTTTCCTTCTAATGTACTCCCTTCCTTCAACAGTGGAGTGGGATTCTCAACTGGCAAGGACATGCCTTGTCCAAGAAAATCAATTGCCCAAACTCTATAGTCCCTCCCTAAATCCTTCAATTGATTCTCATAATGAAAGGAACCAACGCCAAAACCAGGAAGAAACAGCACTGGTGGAGATTTCACATTTTCACACCCAGCTTTCTCATAATACACATTGAGTTTAGGCTTCCATTTCCAAACACAGCTTTCAATGGGAGCAGCATATTCACCATTAGATTCATCTGGCAACCCAGGAATCAAAACCTTTGTTGATTCACCACTTCCTGAAATGCTCTCCACGTCCTTATCCCCATCGATCACATAAGTACTATTATAGTTGCCACTCAAAACCTTAAAGTCAACAACTCTGGAGCCTTCAGGGGCATTAAACAACCCAGAACCTTCCCCTTGATCAAGATTCCCCAAGAAGAACTTATTAATATTAGAAAATCGCAGTGACCCACTTCTGTTATCAATTCTAGCACATAAGACTTGAGATTTTGTACTAATAGGAACCTTTGTTTTACATGAATTTGAGCTTCTACCAACTAATTTCCACCTCAAATTCGTAACACGATGACAACTTGCTATATTGAATGTAAGAACGTCCATAACCAAAGATTTCTGAAATAATCAACCAAAGCAAATGATTAGGAGAAAATAATTTTACCTTACATTCTGAGCAAGTGATAGAAAACTTAAAAAGGTATTTGATTATGTCCGTGCATGAACATACATTAAAGTACCCACAGAAAACTTAAAAAAGGTAATAAAAAATTGCAAAATCACTTATCAGCACAAAAACTTCTATTTTTAATATAAAAAAAATAAGAAAAAGAAAAGTCGTAAAACCCCTCTTGTAAAGTGCATGAACAATTGCAGTCAAATTGTCATCTTCGTTCTATGGATGTATCTAGAGTTGCTTTTCTTTTCCTTGTTTTTCCTAAGTTACTTAAACTTAGGTGGCTTGATGGTGACAGGGCCAGTCACAAATTGAAGCCCTCAACCCTAGGAGTCAGACAGTATAACCGGATCCGGCACCAATAAGGACCTTCCCCTTCCATTTTTCTTTCCTCTGCATAATTAAAGAATCGGTCTCTCTATCTATCTACCCTTTGTTTCCTCAATTTCGTTACTCCATTCCCCTCCTTCCTTTTTCTCAACTTTCTTAGCAATTTCCCTCTCCCCTATCTCTGTCAAACTGCCCAGAAACACTAGAAGCTTGGCCCTAATCCAAGTAAATTCGCTTTGCAGTGTAAAAAATAGTGTTTGTACACAAAGCACACGATGATCTTCGATATTGTTTGAGTTTCTAAGCCCAATTTCAACTCCAAGAGTTGAAATTAATTAACTCATAAAAAGTAATGCTTCTCAGATAATTTTCTTTCATTTTCCGAGGAAGCAAACAAAAGCTCTATGCAAGAAAAAGAAATTAATACAAACAAAACTTGTTTGTAGAAGCTTAAACTATATCAGGATTAAACTACGATTGAACAACTTACAAGAAGCCTTTTTTCTAGTAAAATTCATAAAGTAGAAGCTTTAATCAACAGATCAAACGCTAAAAAACGAAAGGAAAAGTTGAAAGAGGTTTGTTACCTTCAATTTGCAGAGACAATAGTCATTCAAAACTTGATACTTTAGAAACTCTCCAGTCTTCTCTATGTGATCTGTACTTGTGAAAGTAGAGCAAAATCTATAGAAGACAGAGACAGAGAGATTGCGTTTTCTTGAAAGTTTCTTCTTCCTGCAAGAAGCCAAAAATAAAATCAGCAATCACCAAACTTCTCATTCTTTCTTTTTTCTTTTTCATTTTTTCATTTTTTAATTCAATTCTCCAATTTTTTTGGGTAAATAATTAATTATTAAATAAAAATCGTGGCCTTTATTTTTGGAGAGATATTACTCTTATTTGTCTGTAATTAATTTAATATGTTGATAATGAGATATCCTCAACAATTTTTATTCTATTCTTTTATAAAGTGCTTTAAAAAAATATGATTATAATAATAATAAAATATATGCATGTTTAACTATGCTATAACCATGAACTTTTTGTGCAAATTTAATACTTTATTAAAATAATTTTTTATTTCATAAAAATATAAATATGCCACTTTTATATTATTATTGTTTTCATGAAATTATGCTTCAAATTTGCAGTATTTAAAATTTAGTAAATTATTTTATATTTTTTTATTATATTATTTAAAATTATTATCAAAATATATAATACAGTGATAAATACATATACGATTTAAAAAGTTATCGTTTTATTAAATTGAAATTCAATAAATTTCTTAATTTTTATATAATTATTAAAAAAATAATAATAATTAAAAGATGTGGAGAATGATCACTAATTTTATCTTTAAATATGGGGGCAGATAAATTCAAATTTTAGAAACTTTTTGCATCAACTTTTTTAATTTTTTAAACACCAAAGTATATTTGTAATTTTTTTCGTTAAAAATCACACAATTTCAAACATTGGCCCCAAACTTCGACGTTTTCGGTAGTTACAAGAAGTACCCAAAGCTTATGAAAGGCGGACATTTGGTCCAAAAAGGAAGAAGTGACCAAAGACTGACGGTGAAAATAAGAAGTGCGACGACTCATCTGCACGTCTAACACGTGGTGGCACGTGCTTAGAACACATATCACTAATTTCAACAAATTATTTTCCTTTCAACTTGTGTTTTCCTCTAACAGCGTGTTAGGCGAAATTAGCTATTCCGTTAACTGGTAGTATTTTTTTTGTTGTGTTTAACTTATTAACTGTAGCTTTTCACAAAACTTTAATACGCTGATCGGAAAGAAGAGGAATAATAATACCAATGAAGGAATCAAAATAGCGAAGGAAAATAACTATGAATTTTCTTTTCATTGTTATTTTCCACTCTTTTATTTGGATAATGAAGAAAAATAACGAAGAAAAGAAAATAAATTTATTTCTTTATTTGGACAATGTAAAAATTTAGAGGAAAAATTATTAATATTGATATTTTACCATTTTAACTTTACTTATTCTTTTAGAGAACTTTGATGATCATATAATTTCAATAAGTAGTTTGAACATTTGGGTAGCTACGTAAAAATTGGAGACATTTCAACATTCAGCCGTACTTTCTCTCCCAAAGACAGAGATTCTGTCTATGTGGATATGGAGGAAAATAAATTAATGTTTTTTCATTAGTTTTCCTTCTTTCCAAACAAGGTAAAATTGCTTCCCAAAGTTATTTTCCTCAGCTATTTTGATTCCTTCAAAAAAATACCTTAATCCAAACAGAGTATAAAAGCTAAAAGTTCTGTGTGTTAATTTTTTATAAAATGTTTCATTAACCTCTAAAAATTAGTTTAAACACTATGTTACCGAACATTATAAAAAATCGCGTTTAATATTTTGATAGTCAAAAAGTTAAAAGCTATTTAAAAAGCTATTAACGAGCACAGTCTAATTAACTTGTACATTTTCACTCATATTCACTATTTAGTTTTTTCTTTCTTAATTTTCTTTAGACAATGCAACTATGTATAACTATGTTTTCCAAAATCCCCGATTCCGTGGATTTGAAGTTTTTTCATATCGATTGCTAGCAGATTTAAATATTATTTTATTTAAACTCCGTTAACCACAAAAAGTTACTAGTACAATTTTCAACTTGGTGCTTTTATGATAATTTTATTTATACTTATTTAAAAAAAAATTTAATTAATATTTTTATTTATATAATATGTTAGAATAAAAAATATTATATTCACTTTAAAAGTATATATATAATACTTCATAATGTATAAATAAATAATTATATCAACGGATACTTAATCCTTAATTGATTAATTTGTTTCTCTTTTCCTATCCGGTTGTCCGATGAGTCAAAGACTCCTGCCTTGTCTTATTCATTTGTTTTTACTTTGTTAAAAAATCAGGTGAACTTCAGTGACCAGACCGACTACAAATGAATCCTTCCTTTGGACCTAAAAAGCATGCACAAAGAAGTCACCGCTGTCTTTTTCTTAATATTTAAAAATACAGAATTTATGTCCTCTCTCCCTTGCTATAAGTCCATCTTTACCCTTCCGCCGTTTTTCTGACTCAATATTATGGCCGAAATAGAAAACTGAGACGGTATGACACATGGAGTTAATAAAACTTATAATATTATACATGTTTTAAAAACTTAACGGCCTCGGCAGTGACCAAACCATCGGCTTTGTTTGAACTAAAATAGAATCAAACCGATATTAGTTTATGAACCGAATCGATTCGAACTGAATTAGTTAATTTTGTCAATTTTTATAATATCAATTGGATTAAGTCCAACTCATGCATTATATGAAATTGACTGGAACCAAATAATAAAATTAGTTCGAATTGATTAAATTGACAAACTGAAACCTCCTTGAATGGCTGCTGAACCAATCAAAATGAATCTGTTCGGTCGGTGTTTTTGTACCCTAATTAACCTCATTAATCAGTAATCCTCCTTTTCTCACTGTCTTTAGTGCTTTGAATTGTTGGGCACAGTGGAATGGAAATTTCTTAGTAGAGGGAGTCTTTTCACCATGCAAGACATCTCCGATTACACTTTCAAAGGTCATTATATCTTCACTTCCAAGGCCATATAATTAAAAATTAATTGTCTTGTTGGTGGAGGTTGAAGGTGGGACCGTGGGAGTACGTTTAGACATAGGGTTGTCTAACCATGCAAGACATCTCCTTTTACAACTTCAAAGGTCATTGTATCTTCGCTTCTGAGGCCATATAATTAAAAATTAATTGTCTTGTTGGTGAAGGTGGGACCATGGGAGTACGGTTAGACGTAGGATTGTAAACGAGACAAACACGTTAATTTTGTCGGTTTTCTTTATGCCCAACTTGTTATTACTTCAAAAATTTAAATTAATTAGAGCCATTCAAATATTTACTTATAAAACTTGAGAGCGTAACAATTATTTGAATTCAATAACTGTTCCAGTAATTAACTTAGAGAATAATTTTAGCGTGTAATAATAATAATAATAATAATAATAATAATAATAATAATAATAATTATTATTATTATTATTATTTAATGGTAGCTAGGATTTATGGAATTTCAAACTAAAAGTAACCAATGAAAACTCAAATCTAATCATAATGAATGATTTTTAATTTTCGTTTCCTAATTTTTTGCAACTGAAATTTTCTCTTTATTTTCGGAAACCCAAAAATTAAAAAAAAAAATTTAGAATAAAGAAAAAACAATTTTTTGATCGTATAGAAGAACAATTAAGCCAAAGTTCTACTTTCTTTTTCCTTTTTCTTTGTTCTTCCTCTTTAAATTATAACTTATAAAATCAAAGAACTTTTTGTATAATTGTTCATAAATAAATTTCAACTTATAAAAAGCAAAGAAATTTTCAACTTAATTTAATGTTTTCGTTATATAATTACATTTTAAAAAATTTTATTAAATCTTTTTTTGTCTTTTGGATAGATACGGAAACTCCCTTTGCATGCCATTTCGACATGCTAACTTGCTAGGCAAGTCATATGACTACATATATTTCTTTCTTTTTTTAATTTTCTTTTTTTAAGTTTTTAGACGATCTTTTTAATTTCCCCCTAAAATGCAATGAACTTTTCTAAGATCATATATATATATATATATATATATATAACACTAAATTAATATGAGATATTTCTATTGATTGCAAGTGAAAGTAGATGATTAAAATATGATTTTAATATAAATAGTAGGGTATTTGAAATTATCTTAAACACAATAAATGACATTTTAAGATAATTGTTTTTATAAAAAATCTACAAACGATCTTAACACATATTAAAAAAAAAAATTATAGTATGGTTCATATATATTACAATTAATTCTGATATGAAACTAAGTTTTGAAGTTATATTTTTAAGCAATTAATTATGTCTTTTATGCACTTTACAATAAAATTTTAAAAAGTATAAATATTAAATTTTGAAATTAAAAATTAAGGTGAGCGCTATAAATTCAATTATCAATCATTATATTTTAAATGTGTATATTTTAAATTCAATACTAATTTATATTTTAAAGTAAAGTATATTTTAAATTCAATTATCTTTTTCCTTCATTGGAGGCTTTTATAGGCCGAAATAACGCTACGAGCTATACAACAGAAATAGTTGTCCCCTTGGCTCACCAAATTGGTGAAAATAATTGTGGCCGACAGAACTCAAACTCGAGACCTCTCAGTTTGTTGTTGCTAGTTAGGGCTAAATGAACCAAACTGTTCATGAAATATTCGAGATTCAGCTTGATTTGAGTTCGTTTTCTAAACGAGCCAAACTTGAACATAATTTTAGGCTTATTTAAATAGATAAACCAAGTTTAAGCATAGGGTAATTCGGCTCAGTAAGGCTCATGAACTGTCTCATTTATGAGGTTCGTGAACAGGCTTGTGAAGAAGCTTGGGAACGAGTTCGTTTAGTAAGTTTGTGAATACACTCGTTCAATAACTTAGTGAGTTAATGCTCATGAATGAGCTAATTTATAAATTTATTCATGATCATTTTATTTTATTATAAATGTGTTATTTTTATTAATAATTATTTCAAAAATTATTATAGTAATAAATATATTGCTAAACTATGATTAATTTTTTATTATTGATTACAAATATACAAGAAAATGAAATTATGGATCAATAATTATATAAGAGCTCACGTCAAAAAAAAAAAAAAAAAATTATATAAGAGCATGTGCTTATGTTAAAACAACATAGTTTTAAATTGGATCTAATTATAGTTATATACATAGTCACATTCGCCTATAATTTTTTGTATGAATTATATATAGTTATAAGTAATATCATTATTTGTAAGATTTTTTTTTGTATGAACTAATATTATTATTATCCTAACTAATGCTTAATAGTACATTCACATGTAATGTCATCATATGTTATAATATATAATTTTTCCTATTGATTCTGGTCCCCACAATGAAGTTCTTGCTGTGAGGGCAGCGATCGATAAATTTCCTTGCCGTTTTTTTTTGACTTTTGTCTTTCTGTTGGTTGGGTATAATGAATGGTATTTAATTTAGGAACGTTAGTGAAAATCCATTTCAAAGGCACATCCCATTTTGCACAGCAGGGTTAGAGAAAATCCATGCGAAGCAAATTCAATTTCAGATTCCAATTCCATATAATTCGAACCCTTTCGAAAATAAAAAATAAAAAAACAAATCGACTCTTTCATGGGAATTGCGCGTGGGCGAGCTCCTTCTCCCTCCTCACTAGTCATTATACATATGGCGTCATAATGTTGGCTAATCCTTTTTAGCGGCTGGGAATTTTTGCTGGTTCGTAACCGGATAAACCTCATTCTTGTCATCAAGGTCACATCAGAACCGACGTACGTTTGCCTCTTGTCAGCTCCTCAAAATGAACTATGAAATGGAAATTTCCTCCTGTTTAACGAACCATTGTTCCTCTATATATACGCCATAAATGTTCATTTGCAATTTAGAATTAAAACATATCATAAAATGTCATCCGGCAAAGATTATAGGTTGATTTTCCCACCATTAATAAACCTCATTCTTGTATTTCTAAGATCCCAAGCCTCTTTGCTTTCGGATCAAGCTAATGGTAATCTCATGGAAAATTTGCATATTCCAATCATAGTGATGGGTGTTCTAGTTCTTTATATTTGTTTTATGTTACTCTTCGTTGCTCACCAACTCCACGTGAGACTTAAACGTTTCTCTCATCTCTTATTGGCTGTGTTATTGATAGCTTCAGTCATTTTACCACCCAAATACTTCTGGTTTCTGTTCCCAGTAGTTGTAGTAATATCGCCATGGCAGGTTTTGCTTTTTGATCTCTTTAAGTGCTTCGTTGAGTGGCTCTATCGTGTAATACAAAGACATGAACCTTCTCAAACCGGAACCCTTCAAATTGAACTAAATGCTGTAGAAGAGCACCAAATCTTCATTGGTGTGTAGCGTTTGATCAAGTGCCTTCTGTTAATGATTATCTTCAGCTCCAAATTCTATTCTATTCCTTACCTCAACAAATCTGTATCAACGTGAGCTGTCAAGGAGTAATTGTAGAATAGAAATATTCTAGTTACCTAATCTGATTGTAAATTATCGTCTAAATTAATGTAATTTGTTTTCTTTCTATATTAGCTTCTTGTACAGGCTGTATATATAGCTTTCTGCTAATGTTTGTATATATCATCATTGTGAATACAAATTCTCAAATTCTTTTCTTTATTTCACATGGTATCAGAGCCAATGGCCCTTGTTCCAATATCATCCTCCTCCATGCCTTCTATCACCTCTTCTTCTTCTTTTTCCATTAAGCTTACTTAAAAGAATTACCTCATGGAAAACACAGTTTACACGCATTCTTAATTTTCAAAAGCTTAATGGTTTCATTGATGGATCTATTCCACCTCCTTCTCAAATTATACCTACTTCTTCTACAGATGCCACTCCTATACCCAATCCTGCATATGAAAAATGGTTTGACAAAGATCAACTTCTTCTCTCATGGCTTATTGCCTCTCTTTCCGAAGAAGTTTATCCATTAATCATTGGACTTAAATCTTCTTATGCTGTATGGCAGGCCCTAGCTAATGCCTTTGGATCGGTTTCGCAAAATCGTCAACTTCAGCTCCATATTTCTCTTCAAGAGCTTAAAAAGCTGACCTTTCTGTCTCTGCTTATCTTCAAAAGGCGAAGTCCCTTGCTGATGAACTTCAGGCAGTAGGACGTCCAATATCAATTGCTGAATTTAATGCCA
Organism: Jatropha curcas; assembly: GCF_041381405.1. Classification (NCBI taxonomy): domain Eukaryota; kingdom Viridiplantae; phylum Streptophyta; class Magnoliopsida; order Malpighiales; family Euphorbiaceae; genus Jatropha; species Jatropha curcas. The sequence goes on from NC_143161.1 coordinate 10,064,136, forward strand.
TAATATATAGAAATATTGGGTATGAATATCACTCTATAATTACTTCGCTTAATTTGAGACTTGAACCTATGTCATTCTATGAACTTCATGGTCACCTTGTTGCCCATGAACTTCTTTTAAATAATTCTCATGAGCCTGTTGCCAATCTTACTCTCAGAACCCAAACACCTCTTCTCCTAACTCCTCATTCTCAGCATCAATCTCGTTCAGCTTATCGAGCTAATTATAATCAGGGCAATAACAGAAATCGAAATCAGCAAAATACTTTTCCTTGTCAAATTTGTGGTTATCATAATCACACAGCTCTTATTTGTCGTCGCCGATATCAGCGGAACCAAAATACTGGAAATTATAAATCTGGATATGTTAATGCCAGCAATACCACTCCAATAGCTAATGTTGCAGTTGTTCAATCTTCTGCATCTCCTGCACAAGTGACATGGTTCCCTGACACAGCAGCCAACTATCATATTGTTCCTGATCCAAATCATTTGACTCAAATCAATGAATACATAGGCCCGGATTAGCTCTTTGTTGGTAATGGACAAGGTTTATCAATTTCCCATACTGGTAATAGTGTTCTTTCTTTTTCTGGTTTTTCGATTTAGCATGAATAAAATTTTATGTGTTCCTGAGATTAAGAAAAACCTCCTTTCTGTTCAAAAATTTGCAACTGACAATTCTGTGTTTTTTGAATTTTGGCCACATTATTTTCTTATAAAGGACCAAACCAACAAGAAAATTCTGATGAAAGGTCCAAGTGAAGATGGAGTCTACAAGTTTCGTCAACCTCAATTCTCTAAGCCTTTTGTGTATCTTGCAAATGTTGCACCTTCTCTGGATGAGTGGCATAGTCGGCTGGGACACCCAAACGTGCAGGAAAATATTTTCTTTAGTAAAGCAAAATAAAATTTCAAGCTCTAGTTCTGTTCTTAGTCCATGTGCTAACTGTCGTCTTGGAAAATTGAGTCGTGTTCCTCTTGCTTCCAAGGAACACAAAAGTGTTTGTCCTTTTGAAATTATTTTTTCAGATGTTTGGGGTCCTACCCCTGTTCAGTCTAGCTTAGGTCATCATTATTTTGTTATTTTTGTTGATGATTTCACTAGATTTACATGGATTTATTTTATGAAAGCAAAAAGTGAAGTGTTTGATATTTTTAAGCAGTTTGAACAGTTAATTTTTTGACAATTTAAAAAGAAAATTCTTGCTTTTCATTCAGATTGGGGTGGAGAGTATCAACGTCTTCATCAGTATTTTAAAAACATGGTATTCAACATCGAATTGCCTGCCCGTACACTCATGAACAAAATGGTACGGCAGAACGAAAAATTCGACATCTTGTTGATATGAGTTTAACATTGCTTGCTCATGCCAGTCTACCTTTGAAATATTGGAATTATGCTTTAGAACAAAGTGCAATGTTAATCAATGTTTTACCCTCTGATGTTCTTAACAAAAATTCTCCATATTCTTTATTATATGCAAAAGATCCAAACTATTTGGCCTTCCAACCATTTGGCTGCTCCGTTTTTCCACTGTTAAGACCATATAATTCTCACAAATTTTCTTATCGCACTCATGAATGCATATATTTGGGTCAAAGTCCTTATCATTCTGCATATAGATGTTTAGATGCTAGTACAAGTTGGATTTATTTAGCAAAGCGTCCGATTTCACTCTAACGTTTTTCCCTATGCTAGCCGTGCTACTCATTCTAATGAAAACAAGGCTGAACAAAATTGGTTAACTGTAACATGTCAAACTTCTCCAGATTTGGCTCTTTCATCAGAATTAGGTAACCTTCAAAACTCAAACTCTGTTTCTTTATCTTCTCTGCTTAATTTAAATACTTCTACCTCATTAAAATCTCTTCCACCTATTTCTATGCCGTCTTTATCTTCTCTCACTGAATCTCCAAAATCTAATTCTCCTGGTTTACAACTTCTTGTATCTACACCAGAATCCATAGATCGATCCAAACTCATCCGCACCCATCATATGGTCCTTCGGCCCAATCCTAAACCAAAAAAAATTTCCTACATAGTCACTTCCATGCCCAATCAGTAACCCACTTGTTTTACTCATGCTAATAAATATCAGGTTTGGAAAGATGCTATGCAGGAAGAAGTCACTGCCTTACAAAAAAATCAGACATGGGTATTAGTGCCACGGCCTTCTAATGCCAACATCATTAAAAATAAATGGATTTATCGCATCAAGCGTAAGTCTGATGGTTCAGTTGAGCGTTTCAAAGCACGATTAGTGGCCAAGGGATTTACTCAACAGTTCGGTATCGATTATTCAGAAACCTTCTCACCAGTGGTTAAATTTATAACTGTACGAACTGTATTATCTATTGCAGCATCACAAAATTGGGAAACACGTCAACTTGATATATCTAATGCTTTTCTTCATGGATTTTTGGATAAGGAGCTATTTATGGAACAACCAATTGGATTTATTGACAAGCAAAATCCAGATTATGTTTGCAAGCTTCAAAAGTCATTATATGGCCTCAAACAAGCTCCTCGAGCTTGGTTTGAACGGCTCACAGCATTTCTTGAAACTCTTAAATTTCAGCTTTCTCGTTCAGATCATTCCCTCTTTATTTATTCTAATGGTACTAAGAAATTATTTGTTCTTGTTTATGTGGATGATATACTTGTTACAGGAAATCAATCACAACTAATTCAATGGTTTGTGTATAAATTGCAACAAGAATTTCCTGTTCGTGATCTTGGCGATATACATTATTTTTTGGGGATTGAAATCCAACGCCATGCCAAAGGATTACTGCTTTCTCAACATAAATATATTGAGGACATTTTACAAGCTACAAATATGCAAGCATGCAAGGGGTGCCGTACACCAATGGCTCAAACTCCAAGTTTGAGTAAAACCATGGGCACACTTCTCTCTTCGAGTAATGAGTATAGACAAATTGTTGGAGCATTGCAATATGTTACCTTAACTCGTTCGGACATCGCTTTCAATGTTAACAAACTTGCTCAATTCATGCATTGTGCAACAATAGAGCATTGGCAAGCTTGTAAACGTCTTTTACATTATTTACGACAGACATCTAGTCATGGTTTGTTACTACAACGTGAATCTTCCTTTGTTTTACACTGCTACTCTGATAGTGATTGGGCAGGATGCCCAGATGATCGTCGTTCTATAGGTGGTTATCTCATTTATTTGGGAACAAACTTAGTATCTTGGTCCTCAAAAAAACAACCTACTGTAGCAAGATCAAGTACTGAAAGTGAGTACAAAGCTCTAGCAAACACAACGGCTGAAGTCATGTGGCTAACGACACTGCTACAAGAACTTGGGTTTCCCTTAAAATCACCAGCACAACTTTGGTGTGACAATGTAAGTGCTATTTATCTCAGCTCTAATCCGGTGTTCCATGCTCACACAAAACATGTTGAAATCAATTACCACTAATCAGAGATCAAGTGAAACGTGGTTTAATTCAAGTTCGTTTTCTAAAAAGCACTGATCAAGTTGCTTATGTGACGACAAAACCTTTGGGTTATCCATTATTTGAAGCTCATTGCAACAAGTTGGGTCTTTGGTCTCTTACGACACAGCTTGAGGGGGGCTGTTAATGATTATCTTCAGCTCCAAATTCTATTCTATTCCTTACCTCAACAAATCTGTATCAACGTGAGCTGTCAATGAGCAATTGTAGGATAGAAATATTTTAATTCTCTAATCTGATTGTAAATTATAGCCTAAATTAATGTAATTTGTTTTCTTTCTATATTAGCTTCCTATACAGGCTCTATATATAACTTTCTGCTGATGTTTGTATATATCATCATTGAGAATACAAATTCTCAAATTCTTCTCTTTATTTCACACCTTCAAGCTTGAAGCTTGTTATTTGTCTTTTTATGTTATATATTGGATGTTATATATAAATGATTAGAAGAAAGGTTTTTCTTTTTTCTTTTTCTGTTTTATACATGGCAAGTGCTATTTATAAATTATTTTAAGTAAAAAAAAAAAAAACTCTGTTTTCTTACTGTCAAATATATTGTATGTATTTAGTTTATCAATTAGAATAGGGTAAAGTACTATATAATCCTCTGTAGTATAGTTAAATTCATTAAGGGTATAGGGTAAAGTACTATATACTCCTCTGTAGTATAGTTAAATTCGCTTTAGGTCTCTAGAGAAGTAGCAGCAACTGGGGCATGAGCCGGAGGCTTCAGAAGTGGTCGAAGTGCCTTAACACCAATGCTCATATTTGGTCAGAACTCAACCTCATATTGCACGCATAATGCAGCAACAGCTGCCAACTGCCAAAAAGCAAAGTGATTACTAAAAGATAACAGATGAATTAAGGTTTTCCCCAATGTATTTCAGTTGCTACTGTACAACACTTTAAATAGAGAGAGCAGTTACAATATGATAACTTACAACCTGTAATACTTAGCTATAGAAACGGCTAATCCTTATCTTATCACTTAGGACTTAATACTCCCCCGCAAGATTGAGGTTCCACAACGAACACCAATCTTGTATCGATTTGTCGCAAATATGGACCTTGGCAATGCTTTTGTCAACAAATCTGCCAATTGGTCCTTAGAAGAAACATGAGCAATTCGAATCTTGCCTTTTTGAACCAAATCACGCACAAAGTGTATATCAATCTCGATGTGCTTCATCTTGGAATGATAAACCGGATTGTGACAAGCATATGTGGCTGAAACATTATCACAATATAATACTGGACAAGAAATAGAGCTATTCGAACAACCCAACTCAACCAACAATGATTGTACCCAAACCATTTCTGATGTTGCCGATGCCACTGGTCTATATTCAGCTTCGGTTGATGACCGTGCTACTGATTTTTGCTTCCTAGAAGACCAAGAAATAGGTACAGATCCCAAATACAAAACAAATCCAGTTGTAGACATTCTATCAATCGGATCACCTGCCCAATCGGCATCCGAAAAGGCATGAAATTGCAAAGAAGTGTGAGGAGACACAAGAATCCCATGATCAATTGTAGACTTCAAATATCTCATCAGACGTTTGAGGGCCTCCCAATGTTTAGCAGTGGGTTTCTCCATAAACTGGGATAATTTATTGACTGACTAACAAATATCCGGGCGTGTCCAAGTCAAATACTGCAAAGCTCCCACCAATTTCCGAAAACCTGTACCATCAACAATGAACTTATCATCATCATTTTTAACCAATATAGCTGTCGTGGCAATAGGTGTTCTAACCGGCCTTGAACCATCCATTTTCGCTGTAAGTAAAAGCCGAGTAATATAATGATGTTGTGATAAGAAAAGTCCATCTTTGCACCGATGGATATCAATCCCCAAAAAGAAATGTAAGGGCTGTGGCTCCTTAAGTGAAAACTTAGAAGCAAGTTCTTTCTCGAATAACCGAATAAAGCTTGGACTATTTCCTGTGAGAAGTAAATCATCAACATAGACTAAGAAATAGCAAACTACACCATCGTTACAATACAAAAACAAAGAATGATCACATTTGGATTGAATAAACCCAAAATCCAAAACACACTTTCGTAAAGCCTGATACCAAGCTCGTGGAGCTTGTCGAAGGCCATACAAGGCCTTCACCAATTTACAAACATGATTTGGCTTAGAATTATCAACAAATCCGGGTGGCTGTCTCATATAAACATCTTCCTGTAAAGGCCCATGAAGAAATGCGTTATTAACATCTTATTGTCTGATGTCCCACCTTTTTGTCACTGCAAGTGTAAGAATAACCCGAATTGTTGCTGGCTTTAAAACAGGACTAAATGTTTCTTCAAAATCCACCCCCGGTCTCTGACTGTAACCCTTTGCAACCAAGCGCGCTTTATACTTTGCAATACTCCCATCTGGATTCTTTTTCAACCGAAAGATCCATTTGCAACCCACCAAATTTTGATTCTTGTCAGGAGGCACTAATAACCAAGTTCCATTAGAGATTAATGCATTATATTCATCAGACATAGCAGCACGCCACTCATTATGATTTAAAGCTTGCGAAACACATGTTGGTTCAATAGCAGTAGGTAAAGGATATTTAGTGACTAGATTAAGACGTTTAGGCTTGAAAATATTATTTTGGGATCTAGTTCTCATAGGGTGCATTCGCGCAATAGGATTGGAAACAGAAACAGAATCTGATACAACTTGCAATGGGACAGGATCAGACTCGATTAACTTAGACTCTGGAACAGCTACTTCGACTGGAACAGAAAGTGAAGCAGCTACGTTATTTGGAGAAGGAGTGACAGCTAAACCAGAAGATAACAAGTCAGCAGAAGAAGTGTCACTATTAGAAGAGTAAAACGGAACCGCCTGTACAGGAGGAGCAGAATTGATAACAGAAAGATCATACTAAGAATCGACAGGGGCTGTAGCATTCTCCAGTTTATCTTGACCTGGAAAAATCATTTCACAAAACTGCACATGTCTAGAAACATAAAGTCTACCACTATTATAATCATAACAAAGATAAGCACTCTGGTTGGAAGAGTATCCCAAGAAGATACATGGTTTAGACTTTATATAAAATTTATTTTTAGCATAAGGTCGAAGACACGGGTAGCATAAACAACCAAAAACCCTCAAACTATTATAATTTGGATGTTGACCAAGAAGCCTATAATAAGGCGACAAATAACCAAGAATTGGAGTTGGGAGTCTGTTATTTAAATATGCTGCAGTTTTAAAAGCATAAGACCAGTATGTTTTTGGCAAAGAGGCTGAATGAAGAAGAGTAAGCCCAGTTTCAACCAAATGTCTATGCCGACGTTCCGCTGCCCCATTATGTTGAGGAGTGTGAGGTGGTGTTAGAAGATGAGAAATACCATTATTTCGAAAAATTGATCCTAAAGCAGTATATTCACCTCCCCCATCAGTATAAACAGACACAATTTTAGTGGAAAACTTATTCACAACAAGCTTTTGAAACACGAGAAAGATTGTAGAAACATCAGACTTGAATTTTAAAGGAAACAACCAAATATATTTCGTAAAATGGTCAACAAAAATAACATAATATTTGAACCCATCAACAGATTCAACAGGAGCAGGACCCCACAAGTCTGAATATAATAACTCTAAAGGACGAGAACTTTTTAAAGACGACGTCCCAAACGCGAGTCTATGACTCTTATTACATTGACAAGAATCACAATTAAAGCTTTCACTAAGAGAAACAGGCAAACTGAATTTAGACAAAATATAACTTGAGATTTTCTTGGAAGGATGACCAAGACGATTATGCCAAAACAACGAAGATGCACGAACACTAACACAAGCTTGAGGACTAGAAGCCAATTGGTCTGTAGACAAAGACGACAGACGATACAAGGAATCCTTAATTCGCCCTTTTGTTATGATCTCCCCCGTGACCAGATCCTTCACAAGAAAACAATCAAAGAAAAATTCAATGGACACATTATTCTGTAAACAAAACTCAGAGACAGATATGAGATTCTCTCTAGTTTTAGGAACACACAACACATTAGTAAGAGAGCATGTCTTTGAAGGAAAAGAAAGACGCTGTGAACCAACATGTGTAATACACAAACCTGATCCATCAGTCAAATGAAGCTCATCAAGGCCATCATATGGAGCATGAAGTGAGAGATTCTGTAAATCATTGGTGACATGATGAGTTGCCCCAGTATCAAGAACCCAGCTGTTGTCAGGAGAAGCAGAAGAAGTAACTGAATTTGCCCGTGGTTGAGGAAAATTGTTCTTGAAAAAATTCTTTGCCTTAAAGCATTGTTTTGCTGAGTGACCAGGTCGATCACAAATCTGGCAAGTAATCTTCGACCGACCATAATTGTTCATCTGTCGACCTTGAGAGTCAAGAGGGAAGTTGGACTTATCAACAGAAGCATCATTCTTTCGAAAAGAAGATCCTTTCCGAACAAAATTTGCAGTAACTGGCACCACTTCAAAAGTTGGATCAGTGCGTTTGAGATACAACTCATGTGCAAGAAGCTTGTCTTCTAATTCTTCAAACGAGATTATAGAAACACGAGCACGCACAGCCGCTGCTATTTCCTTAAACTCAGGTCCAATTCCGTTGAGCACATAAATAACTAAATCAATAGCAGATACTGGACTGCCACAAAGAGATAAATCATCAGAGACAGCTTTAACCATCTGCAAATACTCAGAAACTGACTTGGATTCCCTTTTAAAATTAGATAATTTTTCACGAAGAGAGATGATTCTAGTCGCAGATTTGTTTGCAAAGGAACTTTGAATCCGATCCCAGGCATCAGCAGAGTTATCGGCTGAATTAACCACATGCATAGCAGAAAAACTTGTAGCACCTATAATGGCAGCCAAAATCAATTGATCTTGACACACCCAGAACTCATAATTAGAATTCGGTACCTCCTTCCCATCTTTCTGTATAACCGAAGGAGGAGGAGAAATCGTTCGCTCAACATACCCAAGGAAACCATAACCCCTAAGGACAGGAACCACCTGAGCACGCTAGGAAGGATAATTTTGGGACGTTAACTTTAAAGGAAACTGAGAAGAATTGAATGAAATCAAGGTACGGCCAGAAGAGTGGGTAATATTTGGAACATTCGATGATGAAGCCATGAAATCTAGCAATAGAGTCGAAGGAAAAGATAAAAGGGAAAAAAAAAATAGAGAGCTAATCTTGGATGATTAGAAATGTATAAGAAAAAAAAAACCGTAGATTTTTACGGCTCTGATACCATAAAAGATAACAGATGAATTAAGGTTTTTCCCAATGTATTTCAGTTGCTACTGTACAATACTTTAAATAGAGAGAGCAGTTACAATATGATAACTTACAACCTGTAATACTTAGCTATAGAAACGGCTAATCCTTATCTTATCACTTAGGACTTAATAATTACAATATTAGTAGCCGATTAAATAAAAGAGAGAAAGAACAAAATGAAATTAATGCATATGCTTATAAGGAGGAGATGATACCTTGGCCCACTCCTTTACGAGGATACTCTCCCTTCAACTTTGGATTTACACATTGTTTAACTTTGTCCTCACTCAGTCTTGGAGAAGCTAACCGAGAAAAAGCAAGTTTTATGTCTAATATATGAAAAATAATAGAGAGATTTTACTATTGAAGAAACGAGGCAGAAAGGAACTCACCCAAGTTACAAGACTCTGCTGTCCACGTGGCATAGTGTGATCAACAGGTTTCCTCCCTGTAAGAAGTTCCAGAAGAACCACTCCAAAACTGTAAAAGGATTCTTTTTAAGACTATTTGATGCCGAACGGCTTCTATACATGTCGAGAAGAACAAGAGGTAGCCATTACTTCTAAAAAATAAAAAATGGCAACTAATAGGAAGATTCTTGTTCGAATCCGGTTCAATAGAAAGCAAAAGTCGCGAAAGATTTATGGACTTAAATATTAATCATATTTAATTTAATATGTTGATACCCTCAACAATTTTTATTCTATTATTTTGTAAATTAATTTACAAAATATAATTATAATAGCAACAAAGAATGCGCATGTTTAACTATGCTATATAGGTTCTCCTTTGGGTTATCTCCCTTCTCCATATCCAAAAAAATTAGGATTAAACCTCTATAAACCAAATCGATGAAAACATAAATTTTTTAAATATTATTCTCACATTAATATTTTTTTATTATTAATTTAAATTATGTGTGAACTTATAGACCCAATCTAAGTAAGTTAATTATATATATATATATATATATATATATATATATATAATCTAACAATAGATTTAGTTTTGAATGCTCTTCTATAAAATCTCACCACACACAATTACTCAAATGCTTAAATATTTTAATCTGGTCACTCGATTAGTTATATGATCATGCAGTTTGTCACACAAATGGGAATACAACAGCAATCACAATTATTATCACCTTCGTATAATCATATCACGTGGAAATTAGTCAGTGGCGTCGTCGAAACCCCCGATGAGCCGTCCTCCCACATGGCTCATCCACTCACATGTGCACCAGGGAGCCAATCCCCCATTCTAGCTGACCGGTCTAATCCTCACACAACCAGTCCTCTAATTGTTTTTCCAACAATATCACAACACAATTAATCAAACAATTTATAATATCAACAAATGGCGCAACACAATATGACAATTCAACATAATAATGCATGATAACATTTAGCCGTGAATGCATGAATGCAGGCGGATGATACTAGTTATCTAACACTACTCACAGTTCTTTATTGTCTTCTAAAAGGACCGTCTTTATAATTGCATGCTTCCAACCTTTGTCCTCGCATTTCGGAATTTTGTAAACCTCTAAAATAAACAAGAAAATTCTAAATTCTAAGTAAAAATTTTAATTCGAAAACTTATATTTCACATTCGTTTATTAGTTTTGGTTACCAGTCATTTAATTCACTTATTAAATTAACTATATATATATATATATATATATATATATATATATATATATATATATATATATATATATATATATATATATATTGAGTTTTCTTATTTATATATTTATTTTGATTTATTACCTTTTCGGAATTTTCTAAACCTCTAAAATAAACAAGAAAATTCTAAGTAAGAATTTTAATTCAAAAACTTATATTTTACATTCGTTTATTAGTTTTGGTTACCAGTCATTTAATTCACTTATTAAATTAACTATATATATATATATATATATATATATATATATATATATATATATATATATATATATATATATATTGAGTTTTCTTATTTATATATTTATTCTGATTTATTACCTTTATATAAAACGTTTAGTTATTCGTTAAATACTATTTTATAATAATACTAATAAGAATACTCATTTTAATAATAATAATAATAATAATAATTTTTCTAACAATAATATGATTGATAATATAAGATTAATAACGATAATAATTTTTGTCATAAAACCTATTAAGGATTTAACTAATTTAATTCTTAGTGTTTCGCCGAAAATTCAGCAGCATTTTCTCTATAAATTGTACTACCAGATTTTATATTTTTCTGCCTGTCTACACACAACCCATCCATCGGACAATTCACATTAACCGATCCCGTCCGCCATAACCATCAATCATTCATTCGTTCATTCAATTCACACATTACAATATAATTGACCTATACCACCAATGTACTTTAATTGTTAATTCCCTTTTGATAATTTAATTAATCATAATTAACAATATTTAAGTATTAATTTGATCGATAACTTGAAATTTAAGCATTTCTACTTTCTGTCAAAGTCTTTATTGTCATTTAACTAGAAGTCCGATTCTATATACGTTGTTCATATATCTCAATGTTCATATATCTCAATTATCCGTATTTAAATTCATAAAACTCCAATTTTTACTAATTCGATTAATCTTATAGTTAATTAATTAATTAATTAATTCGAGTTTTGAACTTTATATTGAAAATGAGCAATTAGGCCTTACAATGTACCGATCGAAAATAGGATTTTATTTCCGTGATCCGCGTGAAGAGGAGATCATTCTGCCTCTTGAAGTCCTCGCCGGAGTCTCGCCGGGCAGCTGCTGTCGCCGCCGTGGCCGGGAAATTGAACTTGCTCGAAACTGAGCACTCTTTACACCATTTGACTCGTTTTTCTGCCAGGAGTCCGATTCTGGCGTCAGTTGAGCGAGATCAGTCCCCTAGTTGGCTGGATCGGACCCGACAGTTGCTTGGTGTCGCCGTTAATGGTGATTTCACCACTCAAGCTTTATAGTTGAAATTAGCCGAGGGAAAACACTTACAGGGTAAAGGCGACTCGATCGATGCCTACCCCTTGCACTGATGTCGCCGGAATTGCTCGATCTCACCGGAGTTGCTGCTGCGTCGCTAAGAAGAAGAGGGGGGTTCATATCTGCGCCACTGGAAGTCCGATCGGAGCGAGGGAAGGCTGGAACCGTGTCTAGTATCGCCAAAGGAACCGATCGCCACCTCATTCTTGCTGAAAGGTGGCCGGGAATGAGAAGGGAGAAGGAGGAGGGGCTGTCGCGCGAGAGGAAGAAGAAGAAGGAAAAGAAGAAAAAGAAAAGAAAGAAACGTGGGCTTCTAGGCCCTTCCGGTTCGATTCGAACCGGTTTGGTCCGATTTAGGGATATGATCTCATTTTGTTTGGTTTTTGAGTTTTTCACTCGGTTTTCAGATTATTCGTGTGGTTTTCGACAAATTAAATTGATTTTTGGGTCCAGTTCGATTTATTTTGAATGTTTTAGTTAAGTTCATAACATTTTCTCCATTTACTCAATAATAATAAAAATATTAATAATAATGATATTTGATTTTAGGTTAATCGATTAATAACTAGAGTTCCATTTTATTTCAACGAAAATTCCGGGTAATCTGTTTTTGGGCTTGGGCCCAATTCAAAAATTTTGGCTCGAATTGAGACTGTATTACATTTACAGCCCACACGGTCAAAATTTTCAATTTTTAATTTAAATTAAATTTAAAAGTTTCGAAAATAAAAATTCGAGATATTTCAGTATTATGATCAAATTTGAGATGTTTAAGATTTAGTAAATTATTTGATTTTTAATATTTATATATTATGATTTTTCAAACCTAGGTCAAATATAAATACTTTTTGTTAAATTAAATTATTCAACATATTTTTTTTTTTTTTGTAGAGCTACCTTAAAAAACAATGATAGTAAAAGGATGTCGAGAGTAACGACCAATTTTTATTTTTAATTTTGAAGAAAGTAAACTTCAAAAAATTTTAGAAACTTTTTGCGATAATTTTTTATTTTTTCAAACACTGAAGTATATTTGTAATTGGCTGAATGAATAATTTTTCTCTCTGAACTTCTACTAAATAACTATTTGTGCTCCTTAAATTTGTAATAGACCTTTTGTCCTCTTTATTTTTTGTAGCTATTTCACTTATTACTAATTTTAAACTCGTACATGAATTACAATGACGTTGACGTGTCATAAATAGTTAAAATGTAATCAATTGATATGCTATGTTGGATTCTACATGAATAAGAAATAATAGAAAGAGAAAAACTAAAATTTAATTCAAGAATGTGAAGATTTTAACTCCTCCATCTTCATCAAGAAATAATTGAAAGAGAAAAAAATATTCAATTTAAAATTGAAAATATTCAATTTCAATTTAAAATTGAAAATAAATAATTTTTTTTTAAGTTTTCTTTTTAAGCTCGTTTTAGTTTTCTAACATGCATAAGTAATAAAAAAATCAATAATAAGTAACATGGTAGTGTTTGGTTTCTGTGAGTTTAAATTGAAAAAGGAAGCGGAAAAAATAGATAGGCTTTAGTTTCTAAATTTTACAAAATAAAATTTTTACTCTAAAAATCACCCATCAAATTATCAGTTTTTGACCATTATAAAGCCAAAAATGCCTTTTATTTTATTTCAGAATTAAAAAAAATTAAATTATAAATAATTATAGTGTAATTTGTATGTAAACAATATATATTGTGAAGTATAAAAAATTAAATTAAGAACATTCAAAATGAGGAACAATATTTTTCTTTTCATCTTTTCTCACAGTTGATAAGTTAGATTTATGTTAACAAAAATGATATTATTGCTATATTTACTGGTGAAAATCGAAATTATTTTTTGAAAGCTCTTCTTTTTCCCTTTTAATGATTTTAAATTAGAATCACTAATTTGATTTTAAAATATAAAAAATCAAAATAGAACCATAAACATTCAATTTCAGTTGCGATTTCGAATCTTAAACTGTTAAAAATATAGTTTGGTTATAATTTTAACTAATTCGATTTGGTTCAATTCCAATTTAGAACCCATGCCTAAATACAAGCCATCCAAACACATTACTAAATCTTGTAAATGACAAAAGTCCCTTGGTCTAATTCCATTGATCACGTCAACCTTAAAGAATAGGTATTTGTTAGTAGGCTAAAATATAATGAAGTGCTTAAATTATATTTCAATTAATACTTAAATTCATTTACTTTTGAGAAACAATTATAATATCCTTAACTTACACTTCTTTCTCAATATTAGGTCATTCGGTTCAAAAAGTGAGCTTTTTGCAGTTAATTAGATACACATTTTAGATGGATAGCTCACTTTTTAGGTGGAAAGACCGAACAATGATACTCTCTCTGTCTCAAAATGATACTCACTCTTTCGTTGGCAATGGAGCTCACAACCCATTAGCTATAAACACGTGTCTGCAGTTAATTGATTGGTCCTAGTGGCAACTTAGAAAAGTATGCCTTGAGCCAGGCATGGCCACGGTTCCGGAACCGGCGGTTCCGGTTCTAGAAAAGCTGGAACCGGAACCGAACCGAAATGGTCCGGTTCCGGTTCCGGTTCCGAACCGTTCGGTTCCGGTTCCGATCCGATTACAAAACCGACGGTTCCGATTGGTTTTCCGGCGAATCGCATAATTTTAAATTTTAAATTTTGGATACCGGTTTAAAAAAAATTTTATGTGAACATAAAAAATTAAAAAATACAGTTAAAAAATTTTAAAATATGAAGACCGGTTAAAAAAAAAATTATTTGAACATGAAAAATTTAAAAATACACCTAAAAAATTTTAAATTTTGAAGATCGGTTTAAAAAAAAATTGTTTGAACATAAAAAATTAAAAAATACACCTAAAAAATTAAAAAATACTTCAATTAAATTTATTTTTTTAAAGACTTGAATTGTTGAGTGTTGAACATAATGATTTTTTTAAAAAAAATTTTGAACTGAAATTTTTTTTTTAAGTTTGAACAAAATTAAAAAAAAAAATGGGCTTGAACTTAATTTTTTTTTTGTTTTAAAAAAAATTAAGTTGCCTACGTATCCTCTTGGGGTTTAGAGGAATCAAAGCCCACGTAGTTCTTACTTACCTTATATCAATTTCACCTCTTTTTACCTTAATCGCTATTTGCACCACCGGTTGATGTTCCCGTTGAGGACCCATCGTATAAATCAAATAAATCTTCATTTTCTTTTGGATTTTCTTGGGCTCTTAGTTCAGCTTTGGTCCAATCATCCACGCACGCTTGTGCTTCTAATGAATCGGGTGTCATACGATATCGTGTTTCATCAAGTATGTTACCTCCTTGACTAAAAGCTTGTTCAACCGCAACAGTGGAGACCGGAGCTGCTAAAATTTGTTTTGCAAGTAAAGAAAGAATTGGAAAAGTATTTGCGTGACGACTCCACCAATCTAAAATTGGAAAATCTGCATCTGCATAATTATCACCAAACTCAAAAGAAGTTGTTAGATAATTGTCAAATTCAGAAATAGAACTGGATTCCCTTGTTCTTTTTTGTCTTTGCAATAAAACTTGTTGAGCAACATCAACACCACTTACCCTTTGTGTTGAAAATTGTGGAATATTAGATTGAAAATAAGTAGAAATAGAAGTAGATGAACTAGAAACTTGAACAAATTCATTATATAATTGCATAATATTTTGTTTAACTTAATGCACTGATACATTTATATTAACATTATCTTCTACATCAAGATTTAATACGTCATAATAAATAGTCAAATAATCACATAAAATATCCATTCTACATCTAGGATCAAATACAATAGCAACAAGATAAAGAGGTGGTATATTTTTAAAATAAGATAACCATTTTTTTTTCATTGAAAAAATACAATCTTTTAATAAATCATCATTTTGAAATTCTTGTAGTGCAGTAACAATATTAATACACATAGGTAAAAATAAATTAGATGTGGGATAATAAACTCCACTAAATTTATAGGTAGCATCATTAAAAATTTTTAAAATATCTAAAATTTTTGCACAAATCTCCCAATTTTGTGGATATAAATTAATATCCTCAATATTATTAGTAACAAAAAAACATAATAATTCTTTATAAGAAAAAGACTCGTTTAATAATTCATATGTTGAATTCCAACGAGTTGGGACATCCCTTGGAAAACGTTTTGGTCTTTTATTATTTTCTTTACAAAATTTAGCCCAACTTTTCATCACTTGGGAATGTGTCCATAAATATGAAATAGCTTTTTTAATTGGAGAAATAAAAGAATCAAGAATTTTCAAACCATCTTGTACACATAAATTTAAAACATGGCATGCACATCTTATATGAAAAAATTTACCACCAATATTTGGTTCACAAATTTTTTTAAGTTCAATAATTGATCTAGTATTTACAGAAGCATTATCAAATGAAATAGAAAAAATTTTTTTTGTCAACCTATATTCATCTAAAATTGAAACAATTACTCTATAAATATTAATTGCAGTATGTTTATCATCAAAAACACGAAAACCAATAATTCTTTTTTGAATTTTCCAATCATCATCAATCCAATGACATGTAATACCCATATAAGAATGCATTTGCCAATGATCACTCCAAACATCATAACAAATTGAAACACGAATTTTCAATTGAAAAAATAAAAGTTCTAACTCTTTTTTTCCTTTGTTATATAAAGAAATAATAGTTCGTTTTACAGTATTTCTTGGTACTCTTTTAGCACAAGGATTTAAAGCTTTTTGACAATAATTATTAAAACCTAATTTTTCACCAAAACTAAAAGATAAATGTTCCATAGAAATCATTTTTGCTAATTCTTCTTTTTGTATTTTATCAGAATATTTAAATAAAGAAAGGTTAGAAGCGTACCCGGAAATTTGTTGTTGAGACCGATCAACTCCTATTTTTGTTGGATGTTTTGCCTCCAAATGCTTCCAAAATGATCCATAGCCGCCCGCTTGTTTAAATTTATAAGATTTTCCACAATAATTGCAAATTACATCGTACATTTTCTCACCTTTGAATTTTTTTGTGAAATGAATGGAGAATATGTCGGAACTTTGTCTTGCTCTTCTAACAATTTTTGCTCGTTGCTCTTGCTCTTGCTCTTCATCTTCTTGAAATTGCTCATTAAATTCGGATTCTTGAGTTGGAATATCCAAATTTTCATTTGGAAAACCTTCAAAATTAAATTGGTCGGGAATCATATCATAGATGTCGTTTGTAGGGATAGATGATTCTCCAATTTTTCCCTTGCCCTTACCCGAATTTGAGTTTCCTCCACTTGCCATTATATGATAATAAAATATAATTTGGAAAATTGAATAAAAAAAATTAGAGAGAATAATTACTTAATAAGAGATATTGTAGAGTAGAGAAGAATAAATGAATAATATAGAGTAGAGTGTAGTATATTGTAGAGAGAGTAAGTAGAGAGTGTAGTATATTGTAGAGAGAGTAAGTAGAGAGAGTTGAGATTTTTTTGTAATGAATTTGTAAATAAAATGAGGTATTTATAATAAATCCAAAAATTCATTTTTCCAAAAATACCCTTAAAACTAGCCGTTATATAGCCGTTTATGGCTGTTGGGAGGGGTAATTAAGACATTTCACAATAAAAAAAAAAAAATCAAAAATCTGACAGTTACAACGGCTAGAACCGCCGGTTCGAACCGGCAGTTCTAATCGGCCGGAGAACCGGCGGTTCCAGTCCGGTTCCGACCGGTTCTCTGGAACTGCCGGTTCTGGTTCCTCATTTGCAGGAACCGGAACCGAACCGGATTTTTTCGATTCCGGTTCCGGTTCGTCCCGGTTCCGGTTCTCATCGGTTCCGGTTACGGTTCCGGGCCGGTTCGAACCGACGGTTCCGGTTCCCGGAACCGTAATTTGGCCATGCCTACCTTGAGCCATAACTGGAGTATCCACATCAGTCCGTGCAAAGGTAAATAGTATTCCCTGTATCCATCTTAGCACGTATTATATAGACTCCTATACAGATGAGCAAGGACACTTTGGTCGAGAGCAAGATGCTCTTGCCTAGCTAAGGCAATCGTAAGTTTAAGGTAGGATTTCATAATTTTACCTGAAAGACAAGATATACAAATTTACATAATCAATATATAAGGAAAGCTATGTGCTCTCCTTCATTTGGGTCAGACATTTCCTTTTTATGGGCAAGGACCCATATGCCATAGGCCATGACATTCTCGTCGAAAGAAAATTTGACATGAGTATTGGCCAAAAAGCCAGAAGTAATTACCAACGATTGACATGCTGAATAAAGCGGCCAGATCTAGAAGAGTGATTGTCGAGGCAAATTTAAAAGCAAATATATCGGTCATGTTTATAAAAAAACAGTGATAAGAAGAAGGAGTGATTTATTGATGGGAAGTTCGCATCAAGGAAAAAATGAATGACTTTATAAATATCGATGGCCTTTCAGCATTCACACCAAACTTCTTCTTTATGCGGGTAAATCATTCCAAATAATTAGGAATATAGGAGATGACTAGTTATGAGCTATAGCTGATTGGTATCCCAGATAAACACATCATCGTTTAGGAGAAAATGGAATGGGGAGCTTCAAGAAAATAAAGAATGGTGAATAGCGTCCAAACATGGATTCTTTAGAAAGGGACTGAGAATTTGGGAGAAAGTTAGATTAGCGTATATTACTTGATTCGTGATAGAAGAAAGGTTTTGGGTTACTTGACTAGCAGAGCCTCGCGAGATTCTAGATATGAATTACTAGAAGCTATGACCTGTCGATTACCATTGATGAAAAGTTTAAAGCGATCGAAAAAGCGAGAAGGGCAGTAAGTATTTCGGGAGGTGAAAAATGACAAACTGATTTCCTTCACACAACTTTTTATAGAAGCATGGAGGTACTACGGAGCAAATCGATAAGGGCAGCTCCAGAGTGCACATGGGGTCTTTAGGTCTACCTATTGAATCATGTGCACAAGGCATTGTTGAGTCTATCCAAAAATCAAGCCCAAAACCAACACCAAAATTAGTAGAGCTTCGAAGAGATCATGATGCAGAGACTTAATTATAAATTTAGTACCTGAACTCTCTAAAATTTTCTGTTTCAGTGTTTCAGTGGAAAATATTTGCAATCAAGTGTATGAAATCTTAAAATATTTTCAATCAGGTGTTTCTATCCTGCAAGAAAGCCAAATAGGATGTGTGGGGCCTACTGATCGTTCAAAAAAGAATTGTGTAAGACTACAATTGGCATGCCACATCAGTTTTGACATGTAAAAAAAAGTGATCAGTCAAAATCTTAAAAATGTTAATTTATTTATGTGCCTTGCAATAAAAAAATAGGATTCTAAAAAAAAAAAAAAAATTGAAAGAGGGGATCAGATAATAAACATGATCCATCACTATATGAATCCCAGTACAGATTAATTTAATTGCACAAATAAACCCAGAATATGAAAAGGCACAAAATCAAATCAAACGAGAGAGAAATTGGGTTCTTTTTGCTATGGAACCGCTAGTAATTCCAGTTGCAGCTATCACAAATGCCCATCGATAAAGAAAGTTGCTGTAATCGAAAGTTTATGATGGAATTGCTTTTAGACCCAAGTTGTGTTTGCCAATGTAGCCATTTGATGGACCATCGAAGGCAAAGGCAAAATCGAAAAGGCAAAGGCAAAAGTTTAACTAAATTTTAATATCAAATTTTTAATTAAAATTTTAATTAAAAAAGAAAATCCCCAACCTTAACCCTAACCCCTAAGAGCTACTAAATTTGATCAGAGCCTTAGTCCCTTCAGATACAACGTGTTTAGCAAGATCACGAGGAAAAAACCAACCTAACGGCAGTCTGGATCTTGCGAGAAAGCAAGCCTTGAAGATTTCTGTGCAAGATTTTCAAATATTATTAATATAGCTGTTAATGATCTTATAACCTTACTGGAATTCCCGACATCAGGATGGACTTGCTTCAACACCTTGAATATATATATCTTATACATCTCTACACTCTTCTTCTTTTTTATCTTATAAATATTATTATTTACAGCCTTCTTCTTTTTTATCTTCTTCGCCTTCTTCTTCTTCTTATCACTCGTTTCGCTTTCTTTTGGCAGTTTCTTCTCTGCTATTGGCTTCTCCGTCGTCGCTTTCTCTGCCGATTTCTTTTCCGTTGGCATCTTCCTCTCCAATCCTCTTTTTCAATTTTTCTTATTTTAGAACCCTATTTTTTCATTACAAGGCTCCATAAGTAAATTAACATTTTGATTATGTTTACCAATTACCTTTTTACATGTCAAAATCGACGTGGCATGCAATTTATAGTCTTGCACATCTCATTTTTGAATATTTAGTGGGGTCCCACACATCCGTGTTTTAATTAATTATTTTGGATTTTAATATTCATTTTAACTAATTAATATGTAACATGTGAATAATTTTAAAGATAAATGAAAAGAGTTAACAGTACTGGAGATTACAGTTGAGTAAAATATAGAAGTATTTCTTAACACGTTATTTATGTATAGAAAAATGGGAGATTAAGAAAGTTGGTGATCCATTTTCACCGACATAGTTTTATTCTATGTCTGATCTTTAGAAAAAGTTCTCGTCCCCTTTGTATTATTTATATTGATTTGAAAGTTTTAATGAAATTTTAATATATTATATTAAAAAAACAACAGATACAACTGCTATTTCAATTTCAATTATTTTCTTTATTTTCTAAAATCAATTATTTTTACATTTCAAAGCATTTTTATTTACATTTAATAGAAATCTAACTTTACAGGTCCATTTTGGCCTAATATTTATTTTCATCCTGAACTTTTCGTCTTATTGCAATTTCACTTTAAATCGACTTTTGTATCATGAGCACCCTGAACTTAGCAACATAGTTGCAATCAAATCCTAATTTGCTGCTAGAATGCAATTGCATTCTAAAAGTGAATTTCAACACTCTGAACTTGGAAATTTATTGCAATTGCATCCTAAAAGTAAACTAAAGTTGGAATTTTAATGAAAAAAATGTCAAAAAAACAAACTCCATACCCAAATATTTAAACAATAAATAAAAAAATCTAACCCAAGTATTCATATAATAAATAAAAAAAATCGAGATTGAGTATTTGATTTTAAAATTGAATCAATTTTAAGATGCAAAAATAATAAGTTGAATATTAATTCAAATTATGATGTAATTGCAAGTAGGATTATGAGTTTAAGGTGCCCATGATACAAAAATTGATTTAGAGTGAAATTGTAACAACTCAAAAAGTGCGGGATAAAATTAAAGCTTACTTCACAAAGCTCTTTACTTTTTTTGCACAGTTAAATTTACGTAACCTCTCAAATTTAGAATTATAGTAAGGTTAGTGCAGCATTTAGTGTAACCAGTTTCCACAATTTTCTTGATAAATTAAAAATTAGATAGCGCACTTGATTTTTACATTTGGCATGCACGGCTACATTGTTTTTTTAACTACCACAAAACTTAATCGTTCGTATATTTATTTATGGAAAAATTACAGTACGGTTCTTGTGATTTAAAAAATACAATTAATTAGTTATTGTTTTATAAGAAATAGACTAAAATTTCTTTACAATTTATTTCTGTCAGACTATAAGGTCATTCCGTCTAATTTTCGTATATTTTGCTTTAAGCCTTATGAAACAATGAAAATACCCTTTTACCCTATTCTCATCTTCGGTATATTTTAAATAATACAAAAATGAACTAGTTGTATTTTTCAAACGATATGAACCATCTTGTAATTTTTTTAGTATAATATTTTAGTATCTTTGGTTTGACCTATGTGTTTTCTTGTTCACTTAACAGAAAAGATATAAAAATTGAATAGAATGACCTAGTGGTATAACAGAAGTAAAACATATGGACAAATTATATATTTTTAAAAAAGTAGGGATGAATTAATTGTATTTCATAAACCACATGAACCATATTGTAAATTTTTCTTTATTTATTTCCTTTTTTCTAGATGGGTATCGCATGAATCAAAGGTTCCTTCCTTTTCTTATTCAAATAATTTGTTGAAAAAATGCATCCTTCTATGTAAGGGTGGCCACGGTTCCGGAACCGGCGGTTCTGGTTCCCAAAAAACTGGAACTGGAACCGAACTGAAAATTTTCGGTTCCGGTTTCGGTTTGGAACCGAACGGTTCCGGTTCCGGTACAGTGACAAAACCGACGGTTCCGATCAGTTTTCCGACCGATTTTCCTACAAATCGCATAATTTTAAATTTTAAATTTTGAAGACCGGTTTTCAAAATTTAATAAATTTGTGAAAGTTATTTGTGAAAAAAATACACCTAAAAAATTAAAAAAATACTTCAATTAAATTTATTTTTTTAAAGACTTGAACTTAATTATTTTTTTAAAAAAAATTCTTCAACTGAATTTATTTTTTGTTTAAAAAAGTTTGAACATAATTTTAAAAAAAAAGGGCTTGAACTTAATTTAAAAAAAAAAAAATTAAGTTGCCTACGTATCCTCTTGGGGTTTAGAGGAATCAAAGCCCAAGTAGTTCTTACTTACCTTATACCAATTTCACCCCTTTTACCTTAATCGTTATTTGCACCACTAGTTGATGTTCTCGTTGAGGACCCATCGTATAAATCATATAAATCTTCATTTTCTTTTAGATTTTCTTATGCTCTTAGTTCGGCCTTGCTTCAATCATTCACACATGATTGTGCTTCTAATGAATTGGGTGTCATACGAGATCGTGTTTCATCAAGTATGTTTCCTCCTTGACTAAAAGCTTGTTCAACCGCAATAGTGGAGACTGGAGCTGCTAAAAGTTGTTTTGCAATTAAAGAAAGTATTGAAAAAGTATTGGCGTGACGACTCTACCAATCTAAAATTGAAAAATCAGTATCTGCATAATCATCACCAAACTCAAAAGAAGTTGTTAGATAATTATCAAATTCAGAAAAAAAACTGGATTCCCTTGGTCTTTTTTGTCTTTGTAGTAAAACCCGTTGAGCAACACCAACACCACTTACCCTTTGTGTAGGAAATTGTTGAATATTAGATTGAGAAGAATTAGAAGTAGATGAACTAGAAAATTGAACAAATTCAATACATAATTGCATAATATTTTGTCTAACTTCATGCAATACTATATTTATATTAACATTATCTTCAATATCAAGATTTAATACTTCATAATAAATCGTCAAATATTCACATAAAACATCAAATTTACATCTAGGATCAAATACAATAGCAACAAGATAAAGGGGTGATATATTTTTAAAATAAGATAACCATTTTTTTTCATTGAAAAAATACAATCTTTTAATATACAATCATTTTCAAATTCTTGGAGTGCACTAACAATATTAATACACATAGGTAAAAATAAATGAAATGTGGGATAATAAACCCCACTAAATTTATAGGTAGCATGATTAAAAATTTTTAAAATATCTAAAATTTTTGCATAAATATCCCAATTTTGTGGATATTAATTAATATCTTCAATATTATTAGTAACAAAAAAGAATAATAATTCTTTATAAGAAAAAGATTTGTTTAGTAATTCATATGCTGAATTCCAACGAGTTGGGACATCTCTTGGAAAACGTTTTGGTCTTTTATTATTTTCCTTACAAAATTTAGCCCAACTTTTCATCACTTGGGGATGTCCCCATAAATATGAAATAGCTTTTTTAATTGGAGAAATAAAAGATTCAAGAATTTTTAAATCATCTTGTACACATAAATTTAAAACATGGCATGCACATCTTATATGAAAAAATTTTCCACCAATATTTGGTTTACAAATATTTTTAAGTTCAATAATTGATTTAGTATTAGCAGAAGCATTATCAAATGAAATTGAAAAAATTTTTTTTGTCAACTTATATTCATCTAAAATTGAAACAATTATTCTATAAATATTATTTGCAGTATGTTTATCATCAAAAACACGAAATGCAATAATTTTTTTTTGAATTTTCCAATTATCATCAATCCAATGACATGTAATGCCATATAAGAATGCATTTGCCAATGATCACTCCAAATATCACAATAAATTGAAACACGAATTTTCATTTGAGAAAATAAAAGCTCTAACTCTTTTTTTCCTTTATTATATAGAGAAATAATAGTTCGTTTTACAGTATTTTTTGGCACTCTTTTAGCAGAAGGATTTAAAGCTTTTTGACAATAATTATTAAAACCTACTTTTTCACCAAAACTAAAAGCTAAATGTTCCATAGAAATCATTTTTGCTAATTTTTCTTTTTGTATTTTTTTCAGAATATTGAAATAAAGAAAGGTTAGAAGATGCGTACCCGGTAATTTGTGTTTGAGACCGATCAACTCCTATTTTTGTTGGATGTTTTGTCTCTAAATGCTTTCAAAATGATCCATAACCGCCCGCTTGTTTAAATTTATAAGATTTTCCACAATAATTGCAAATTACATCGTACATTTTCTCACCTTTGAATTTTTTCGTGAAATGAATGGCGAATATGTCGGAACTTTGTCTTGCTCGTCCAACAATTTGTGCTCGTTGCTCTTGCTCTTGCTCTTCCTCTTTTTGTAATTGCTCATTATTAAATTTAGATTCTTGAGTTGGAATTTCCCAATTTTCATTTGGATATCCCTCAAAATTAAATTGGTTGGGAGTGAAATCAAAGATGTCGTTTGTAGGGATAGATGAATATTGTGTTTCTCCAATCTTTCCCTTGCCCTTACCGAATTTGAGTTTCCTCCACTTGCCATTATATGATAATAAGATATAATTTGGAAAATTGAATAAAAAAAATTAGAGAGAATAATAACTTAATAAAAAAATTGAATAAAAAAAATTAGAGAGAATAATAACTTAATAAGAGAGATTGTAGAGTAGAGAAGAATAATATAAAGTAGAGTGTAGTATATTGTAGAGAGAGTAAGTAGAGAGAGTAAAGATTTTTTTGTGATGAATTTGTAAATGAAATGCGGTATTTATAATAAATCCAAAAAATTATTTTTCCAAAAATATCCTTGAAACTAGCCGTTATTGTTAGCCAGAATAGGATCAGATTATGCAGATCATCATTTCCTTATTTAGAGCCTATTCTCCAGCAAGTCAAATATGTTGTTTTGGAAAGTTTCCTGCACAGAATAACTGACATTATTAGCATAGATTGTTTCCGTTATTGTATAATCTCTTGTATAAAAATCATATTGATACAGTAATGAATCAGAGAACACTTATCTCAATCCTTCTTCCTGTCCTTCAATTCTCATTCTCTGATTTAACATGGTATCAGAGCTGGCCAGATGGCCTAAATAAACCAATCTCATCATTTATCTTTACCCTTCTCTAAACCCTAAAACCAAGATCAAAATTCAGCATCCATCCATTATGTCTGACGAAGAGACCTCAGATATTATGGATGATGAACTCACCCTTAAAATAGCCAATGTACTAAAGAATGGACTCGGCTCAAACCAGAAACAGAACCTTACAGACCAATTGACCATCAGTACCAAGCTTAACACCCATAATTATGCACTCTGGTCTAGGATGATCAGAGTTGCCATTGGAGGCAAATCTAAGAGACTCCTGGGCCACATCACTGGAGGAACTGAACCTCCTCAGACCACAGATCCGAATTTCGAAAGGTGGGAACAAGACGACCTTGCGGTCTTCTCTTGGCTAATTCAGAATATAGAACCACAAATTGCAAGCAATCTTACCGAATATGTAACATCCCTTCCCAGTCCACCCGTAAACCCGAATGAACTGAGCCGAAACGTTACAAATTGGTTGGCAAACTGACCTGACATGCTGAAATCATAATGGATATTGAATATAATATCATGCTGATGTTATTTACATTAATAATGTACTGAATATTTACAAGACATGATGTTTGTTTACAAAATGAAATGGGCCCAACTGTGTGCCCTGTACATGCCATAAAAAGGGTAGACCAAAGATATACAAGAAAATGATTAGCTACCCTGAAGACTGAGTCTTCTACAGATGAACTGCAGCAGTTGTAAGCTGACTCTCTACTGATCAGTCTCAAAACCTGCGAGTTAAACAGGTAACTCGCTGAGCATAAGAGCTCAGTGGATATCTCATCATAAAAAGAACAATGAAACACATACATGTATAGAAATAAGCATGTAAACACATATGGCACATATAAGCATACATATCATGATACTATTCTTTTACCTTGATGGTCTTTCTTTTTGTTTAATATACTGTATGATTCATGCAATGTGAAGTCAAGATATCTGTATAGCTCCATAAGGTTATAGTGAAACCGAAGTGATAAGAAAAACTGTATGAAACTGTATGAATACTGTATGCTTGGCTGCTATGGCCTTTATAATCATATCCACTCAACGGCCTTTAGCCGGAGTACCAAACTGTATGAGGTGCAGATCTGCTATCCTATGTCGCGACATGGTCTTATCTACATGGTTTCTACCGAACCTCAATGGAGCATAATGTTGGTATGGCAATAGTATAACATAACATCACGTTAATAGTTCATAACTCATGTTCATAACTTCATAAATCATAATGTTCACTTAATTTCACATCATTGTATGCTTTCATGTTGTTTGATCCATGTTCTAATGTTATATTTTTGTTTTAGAATGGTTGGAGGCATATAAGGTGAGCAAAGGAATCCAATTGCATTGAAAAAGAAGTCCAAAAATGCATGAAAACCAAAGTCGCGAGCGCGAGCTGCAGAAATGCAAGTCGTGAGCGCGCACTTGCAAGTCGCGAGCGCGTAAAGGGCAAAATGAGAGTCAGTGAGTTATCGAGCACAAGTCGCGAGCGTGCACTTAAAAGTCGCGAGCGCGTAATGTGCAAAATGAGAGGCAGAGAGCTTCAGGCCAAAGTCGTGAGCGCGCAAGTGCAAGTCGCGAGCGCGTGACGTGTTTCCAGTCTACGCGGTCGCGCGACGTGCTTCCAACCTGCGCGAGCTGCACTCTTTTGGTCATATCTCTCAATATACAACTCCGATTTGGGTGATTCAAAAACCCACATAAAGATAACACATAGAGGAACAAATAACTCTTCTATGACTCCTCCTAATTCCATCATTTACTAGGGTAAAAATTAAGATGAAGTCACTAGTTCTTTTTCCAGAAAACCTGTTTCAACATTCCCCTGTTTTCTCACCATTTCCAGTCCTCTCACTCAACACTAAGCAATATATGGTCTCATTATCAACACACCACACAAGTTCTCATGCAAGAAAAATGGTAAATGAAAAGAGATATCAAACCTTTACTCCAAAAAGCTTGAGCTCTTCTTTAGTTTCCTTTTTCTACTACCTTTGAACTTCCTTCACCTATAATAAGAATTCTTATCACTTATCTATGATATAACTCAATTAGAGGTTGAATAGCATAAAGCTTCAAGAAATTCTACTTACTTGGAGAACTAGAGGTTGCCTTAATGCTTAACTACCATGAAAATGGATGGAGAAGGGAAAGAGATGAAGAGAAAGATGAAGGAGATAAAGAGGAAGATGAAGATGAAGAAAACGTTGAAGATGAAGGTGAAGAAAATGAAGAACGCAAGGTCAAATGGAAGGCTCGTATACTTCCCAACCATCTCTTTAATTGTATGGTATAATTACCAAATAAGACCTACATTTTCTACATGTTACCTTTTAATACCTCAACTTAATATTCTAGTGCAAGTAAATCCACTTATAAACCCATTCTACCCCAACCGGGTTTGGTTCGGCCTGACTCAACTCGACTCTATGAACTGACTCGACTCAGTAGGATGTCACAGAATATCCGACGGCAAAAGCCTTATGGAATGCCCTTGCCATCACTTATTGCAGTGGTCGTGATAAACTTCAAGTTTTTGATCTTCACGTTAAAGCTAATGGACTGAAACAGGGTACAACAAGACTTGAAGATTTCTGGCTCATCATGCAAGGGGTATGGGGAGAAATAGATCGGAGAGAACCCAACCCAATGACCTGCACGTCTGATATTGCAAAGTTTAATAAACTCAGACAAGAACAAAAAGTGTTTCAATTTCTAAATGCACTGGATTACAGATATGATCAGATTAAGAGAGAAATTCTAAGAACCGATCCCCTTCCAACGGTGGAAGAGGTGTATGCCACGGTAAGAAAGGAATCGGCAACAGCAAAGATCATCGGGAGCTCTGTCACAGGGGGAGACCAAGGCTCGCAAGGAATCAGAGAAGGACTCATAACTGAAGCGGCCGGCCTTCTCACCCGCGGACAGCAGCAACGCCGGTCAGAGAAAAACTCATCCTTCCGGCCAGACAAATCAAAACTTCGTTGTTCTCACTGTGGTCAGGCCAAGCATACGAAAGAACAATGCTTTGAACGGGTGGGATATCCTGAATGGTGGACTGAAAAACACAGAAACAAGGGGACTTCAATGGGAAAATCTACCACCGCCGTGGGCAACGCTGACAGCGCTACCGGCAACAGCGACGACAAACAGGTTCGAGGAACAGGAACAGGAACAGAGCGGAGAGCTATGGTGGCAACGGCTAGGCTTTCTCCTAATATGGAAACCGATGGTTTTATAGGTAAAGGACTTGAGTTATTACACTCAAGTCCTCAAACTCTCCCTGGTTACTTAGTTAATCTGTCTGATATTGGTGAATACGGAAATAGTACCTGGAATATTGTTGATACTGAAATTGGTCCAGATTTACATGTGAATGATAATTGTTGTCCTCAGAATTACACTAAGGTTCCCATAGTTTCTGATAATTTTAGTTTAACCCCTGAACATGAGAAAATAGGACTAGCAAACCTTATTCAGGACCAAGATGAACAAAATGAATGGGTATTTGATACTGGTGCTACTGATACTATGACAAATGATGCAAAAGACATTATTGAGCCTTCAGAACCTCAAAAAACTCATGTTAAGACGGCTAATGGGGAACTTACACCGGTAGAAGGAGCTGGGTCAATTGAAATTTCTCCTAAGTTAAAATTGTCTAATTGTCTTTATGTGCCGTCTTTGTCTCACAAGCTTCTATCAATCAGTCATGTTACCAAAGAATTGAATTGCATTGTCCTAATGGCTCCAACTTTTTGTTTATTACAGGATATTCGGACGGGGGAGATAATTGGACGTGGCACTGAAAGACTTGGACTGTACTATGTGAATGAGGTGGCTCAACAAGGTACTGTGATGCTAGCTCACGGGACTGCTGATAGAGAGGCTTGGTTATGGCACCGTCGCCTAGGGCACCCTTCAACTAATTATTTAAAACTTCTTTTTCCTAAGTTTTTTAAATCTATTGATAATTTGAAGTGTGAGACTTGTGTGTTCGCTAAGAGTCACAGACAAATTTTTCGTCATAATAATACCAGAACAAACACTATTTTTTCTTTAGTTCACTCTGATGTGTGGGGACCGGCACCAGTAGTGAGCAGTCATGGTTTGAGATATTTTTTGATATTTGTGGACGATTGTACCCGAATGACTTGGGTATATTTTTTGAGAAATAAATCTGAGGTTCCTGGTAAATTTATGCTTTTTTATAATATGATCAAAACACAATTTCACACTGATATCCAAATCCTTCGATCTGATAATGGGGGAGAATTCATCAATTCTACCCTTCAAGACTTTACCCAACAAAAGGGCATAGTTCATCAAACTACTTGCCCACATACACCAGAACAAAACGGTGTAGCTGAAAGGAAGAACCGAATTCTGTTAGAGATGGCCCGAGCCTTACTTTTTGATTCTCATGTTCCAAAATTTTTCTGGCCTGAAGCAGTAGCTACAGCTACCTACCTGATCAATAGACTCCCCACAAAAATTCTTAACCTTAAAACACCTCTCCAGACTTTAGCACAAAAAACCCAAATTCCATCCTCTTTGAACCTTGAACCTCGAATCTTTGGATGCACTGTGTTTGTTCATGTACCCAAAAGTGATAGAACTAAGTTTGATCCTTGTGCTATTAAGTGTGTATTCTTAGGATATGGAGTGAACCAAAAAGGATATAGATGCTATGATCCTAAGAATAAGCGAATGTTTATCACTATGAATTGTGACTTCTTAGAAACAAAATTTTTCTACAATAACCAACCAAGTGGTCAGGGGGAGAATACAGAGAGTGACACCCTAGGTTGGTTACCTGTGTCTGGTCCTCTTATTGAAGCGGACCCAAAAGAGCAAGTTAACAGGACCACCGAGCTAAGCTCTAAAATAATAGTACAAACTGAGGAAGTCAGTACCACTGAAGATTTATCTGCCCTGACTCCAATATCCGAGGTAAGAAGTCCTGACTCTCTTGAGCCTTTGAATAATAATCCTTATGATGTAACAGAAGAAAAGTCTCCAAGGAACTATGTGAGTGAAGAAACTACTGAACCAGATGGTAGTAACAGATACATTCTTCCACCTAGAAGCAATAGAGGGATCCCTCCTAAGAGATATTCTCCAGTAAGGGAAACCTCAAGATCAAGGTACCCTGTAAACAACATAGGTGAAGGAAACTTATCTAAGAGTGCCAAAGCTTTCTTATCCAAACTTTATGCAGAGGAAGTTCCTCGAAATGTAGAAGAAGCTTTGAAGTCTGAAAATTGGACTAGGGCTATGGAAGAAGAGATGAAGGCCCTGACAAAAAATGAGACTTGGGAAAAGTGCCAACTTCCAGGTGGAAAGAAACCAGTGGGGTGCAGATGGATTTTTACAATCAAGTACCTGCCTGATGGGACAGTTGAAAGATACAAGGCTCGCCTAGTAGCAAAGGGGTACACTCAGACATACGGGATTGACTACTCAGAAACTTTTTCTCCTGTCGCCAAGATTGATACCATAAGAGTGTTATTTTCTATTGCTGCTAACAAAGGATGGCCTCTTCACCAGTTCGATGTCAAAAATGCCTTCTTACATGGTGATCTCAAAGAAGAAGTTTATATGGAAGCTCCTCCAGGTTTCTCAGACAATTTCAAAAGAGGTGAAGTTTGTTGTTTGAAGAAGTCTCTGTATGGTCTTAAACAGTCTCCTAGGGGGTGGTTTGGGAGATTTACTATGGCAATGAAGAATTATGGATTTGAACAAAGCAACTCAGATCACACCCTCTTCCTCAAACGACGAGATGATCTTGTTACATGCTTAATAATCTATGGCGATGATATGATTATCACAGGGAATGACACAGAAGAGATGACCAGCCTCAGGAAGAAATTGTTTGCAGAATTTGAGATGAAGGATTTGGGAGCATTGAAGTATTTTCTTGGCATAGAAGTTCTGAGATCTCAACAAGGGATATTTATCTACCAGAGGAAGTATATTCTAGACTTCCTAGTTGAAACAGGCATGGTTGACTGTAAGCCCATTGATACCCCCATTGCAGTAAACCATGGACTACAAATTCTAGAAGATGGAGAATCAACTGACAAGGAAAGATATCAGCGACTGGTAGGAAAACTCATATACTTGTCCCATACTGGTCCTGATATTGCATATGCTGTAGGTGTGGTTAGCCAGTTCATGCACCGACCTCAGAAACACCACATGGAAGCTGTGATCAGAATCATAAGGTATCTCAAGGGTACTCCTGGACTAGGAGTTGTGTTCAAAAATCATGGTCACTTAGAAGTACAATGTTACACTAATGCTGATTGGGCAGGTAGTCCAATTGATCGTCGATGTACATCAGGATACTTCACACTAGTTGGTGGTAATTTGGTGACTTGGAGAAGTAAAAAACAGAAGGTGGTGGCTCTCTCCTCTGCAGAAGCTGAATTTCGAGGAGTAGCTAGAGGTCTTACAGAGGTTTTATGGCTCAGGAAATTAATCACAGAGGTTGGCTTTCCTCCTATAGACACATGCAAAATATTTTGTGACAACAAGGCTGCTATCAGCATATCAGAGAATCCAGTTCAACATGACAGAACCAAGCATATTGAAGTGGATAGGCACTTTATCAAAGAAAAAATCGAGATAGGTATTGTTGATCTCCCCTATGTCAGATCAGAAGACCAATTGGCTGACATTCTAACCAAAGCAGTCAATGGGAGGTCGTTTGAGAAGGTACTGAGCAAGTTGAGTATTAGAGATCCTACTACTCAACTTGAGGGGAAGTGTTAGCCAGAATAGGATCAGATTATGCAGATCATCATTTCCTTATTTAGAGCCTATTCTCCAGCAAGTCAAATATGTTGTTTTGGAAAGTTTCCTGCACAGAATAACTGACATTATTAGCATAGATTGTTTCCGTTATTGTATAATCTCTTGTATAAAAATCATATTGATACAGTAATGAATCAGAGAACACTTATCTCAATCCTTCTTCCTGTCCTTCAATTCTCATTCTCTGATTTAACAGTTATGTAGCCGTTGATGGCTGTTGGGAGGGGTAATTAAGAGATTTCACAACAAAATTTTAAAAAAAAATATAAAACTGACAGTTTCTAACGGCTAGAACCACCGGTTTGAACCGGTGGTTCTAACCGGCTGGAGAACCGGCGGTTCCAATCCTGTTCCGACCGGTTTTGTGGAACCACCGGTTTACGGTTCCAGAAATCTGGAACCGAAATCGAACCAGAAATCTTCGGTTTCGGTTTCGGTTCGGACTGATTCCGGTTCGGGACCGGTTCGAACCGACGGTTCCGATTCCCGAAACCGTAATATGGCCACCCTTACTTCTATGACCGACTACAAGTGGTATATAACAAGAGTTATAGGAGTATATACCGTGGTTTTGTGCTCGACTTATTCAAATTTCTTGAGGGAGTCATATGCTTTTACACTTTCAAAAATCATTATATCTTGACTTCTAGGCTTTATAACTCAAAAATCCCAAGTCTTGTTAGGGAGTGGCGTAGGTTGTACGTAAGATTGTAAATTAGCTAACCAAGCTCATTTTGAATGAATAGTAACTTAGAGAATCATTTTACTGTATTATTATTATTATTATTATTATTATTATTATTATTATTATTATTATTATTATTATTATTATTATTATTATTATAATGAATAATAATGCTACTAGGTATACAACAGAAGTAGTTGTCCCCTTGGCTGACCAAATTGGTGAAAATAATTGTGGCCGACAGGATTCGAACTCGAGACCTCTCACTCTCCATATAAGTAAGAAATTCGCTTGTGTCTAACTACGGCTAAATGAACCAAATTATTCGTGAACTATTCGAGGTTTAGCTTGATTTGAGTTCGTTTTCTAAACGAGCCAAACTTGAACATAATTTTAGGCTCGTTTAAATAAATAAACCAAGTTTAAGTATAGGGTAGTTCGGCTCGATAAGGCTCATGAACTGTTTCATTTATGAGATTCGTGAACAGGCTCGTGAACAAGCTTGTGAACGGGTTCGTTTAGTAAGTTTGTGAATACACTCGTTCAATAACTTAGTGAGTGAATACTCATGAACGAGCTAATTTATAAATTTATTCATACTTATTTTATTTTATTATAAATGTGTTATTTTTATTAATAATTATTTCAAAAATTATTATAGTAATAAATATATTGCTAAATTATGATTAATTTTTGATTATTGATTACAAATATACAAGAAAATGAAATTATGGATCAATAATTATCTAAGAGCATGTGCTTATGTTAAAACAACATAGTTTTAAATTGGATCTAATTATAGTTATATACATAGTCACATTCGCCTATAATTTTTTGTATGAATTATATATAGTTATAAGTAATATCATTATTTGTAAGATTTCTTTTGTACTACTAATGAACTAATATTATTATTATCGTAACTAATGCTTAATAGTACATTCACATGTATTGTCATTATATGTTATAATATATAATTTTTCTTATTGATTCTGGAAGCTAATATTATAATTTTAAGAAATAAATTTATAATTATCACTATTTTAGTTATAATTAATATTTTATTATTATTGTAATTATTTGTTTCTACTATTATTCTAATCACAATTATTTTAATTAAGAATATTATTAAAATATATATATTAATTATAAAACTTTTTAATTATAATTATATCTGTATCATTATTATTATACTAAGCAATATTATGATTATACCTTATAGCAATAGTATAATAAGTAATAAGAAATATTATAAAATTATAATTATACGTGGTACTAATATTTTAAAAAATAGTCTTAATAGTATTTCTAATTATTAATAATATTTATAGATAATAAAATAAATTATTAAGTGTAATAATAAAAATATTTACAAACTAACTATTATGGAGCTGGAACTCAAGCTCTTAACAAGCTTAAATTCAAGCTCGACCTCAAGCTAATGTAAACGAGTTTTGAACGAGCTGAGCTCGGACTCAATGACTCAATATTTTTAAATAAGCTGATCTCAAACTTTAAAATATGGTATCGAATTAAACTCAGAGCTTTTATCAGCATTTCACAAACTCAGAGCTTTAACAACAAGATTCGTTTACAGCCTTGCTGGCTGTAGGCTGTGAAGTTCTTGCTGTGAAGTGCGCCCTAGGTGGTCCCCACAATGAAGTTCTTGCTGTGAGGGCAGCGATGAACTTCTTCGCCGGTATTTTTGACTTCTAGCTTTTTACTGGGTATGATTAGGAAGATATTTTTTTTCGCCAAAGGCAAACATCGCCTGAGAAAACATGAAGTTAGTCAAAATTCACAGTAGGGTTTGTGAAAATCCACGCGAAGCAAATTCCTTTCTGATTCCAATTCCAATTCCATATAATTCGAACCCTTTTGAAAATAAAAAATAAAATAACAAATCGACTCTTTCATGGAAATTGCGCGTGGGCGAGCTCCTTCTCCCTCCTCACTTGTTATTATATATAGATACACAGTAAATGTTCGTTTGCAATTTAGAATTAAAAGATATCATAAAATGTCATCCGCCAAAGATTATAGGATAATTTTCCCACCATTAATAAACCTCATTCTGGTATTTCTAAGATCCCAAGCCTCTTTGCTTTCGGATCAAGTTAATGGTAATCTCATGCAAAATTTGCATATTCCAATCATAGTGATGGGTGTTCTAGTTCTTTCTATTTGTTTTATGTTACTCTTCCTTGCTCACCAACTCCACTTGAGACTTAAACGTTTGTCTGATCTCTTATTGGCTGTGTTATTGATAGCTTCAGTCATTTTACCACCCAAATACTTCTGGTTTCTGTTCCCAGTAGTTGTAGTAATATCGCCATGGCAGGTTTTGCTTTTTGATCTCTTTAAGCGCTTCATTGAGTGGCTCTATCGTGTAATACAAAGACATGAACCTTCGTTTAGATGGTGTCTGTCGTTTTTCAGCCATTCGAGATCGTTTAGATGGGTTTTTGGGTATTTTTCTATTTTGATCAATTTTTTCATAACTTTTTTTTTAATTTTTTCTTTTATGCAATACTTTTGGAAATACTTTTTTTAGGTTGTTTAATATCCATCAGAGACATAAAATTAAATTAAAAAAAAAGTGGTGAGAGTACTGAACTTATCACATAGTCTCTATTACTAGCTGAATGTGAAGTAACTCTATTTTAATTCCACGTCGGATTAACTATGTTATAAGTTCATTAAGTATGGCTTTCTAGTGTTTATCCATATTGATTTATTCTCTATCTGAGTATTTTAATTAAGGGGCAATAAAACTAGTTTAGGTAATAGAATACATTTGGCTATTTTCATGAAGGCTCGAATAGGGGTTGGTTGTGTGTTACGAGATGCATCTGGTTAGTTCATTGCAGCCATGCAAGTGTCTTTACGTGGTGCTTTTATTCCAAGAGAGGCTGAAACTGTAGCCATAAGGGAGGTGTTGAGTTGGGCTAAGAATAGCGGTTGATCTAATGTTATCCTGGACTCTGATGCTCAGATTGTGGTTACTGCTATTAATGACTAGCTTTACATGGATTTATCTTCATTTGGTTCTATT
The DNA here is from genome assembly GCF_041381405.1 of Jatropha curcas. NCBI lineage: Eukaryota > Viridiplantae > Streptophyta > Magnoliopsida > Malpighiales > Euphorbiaceae > Jatropha > Jatropha curcas. The sequence continues at coordinate 10,099,788 of NC_143161.1, forward strand.
GTTAGTGACTGTAAGTCTCTCCCTAGAGAGACTAGTGATGTCACTGTTGTTTTTGCCTGTAGATCTGCAAATAATGTGGTTCATGCCCTTGTACAGGCGACACATTCTTTGTCCGATATGGTAGAGTGGTCTTCACCTGCTAGTTATATTGTTGATTTACAGAGGCTTGATAGCCAATTATTTTTTAACTCCTGCGTTAGGCATTCGAATACAGATCTATTACCGGATCGCATACCAATAGGTTAAGGTCTTGGTGTGCAAAAAAAGAAAAAGCCAAGGTTTAACGCTTAAAGACAACAATGACAAAAACAATGATAAGTTAAAATTCACAAAATACATATAAAGTGAAATTGTATATATTGTATATAGTTTTTGAATTATTTTGTTTTATTATATTTAATGCTTTTATTAACTAGAAAATAACTACTTAAAAATCTTTTATTATACTTTAGTAGTGGATCATCAATGATTCTAATTATTTGATTTATTCTTTTTTTTTTTACTCAAACTTATATAAATGAATTTGTTTGATCATAATTGATGAATATAGTAATTTTTATCTTTTTGTTTGATAAAAAATAATTTAGTAAGACTACGGAAAATCCCGAATGAATCCCAACCCGAGGCATTCTATCTTCTCCGATAGACCCGAATTCCCATTGGGAATGGACTATATACACTACAAAAAAAACGCACAATTGCGACCGATTTTTGCGACCGACTTAATTCGGTCGCAATTTTGCGACCGCTTTGCGACTTATAAGCCATCGGTCGCAAATTTTGGCATTGAAAATTTCCGCGAGAATGGTTAATGATTTGCGACCTGTGTACTACGGATTTGCGACCGATTTTACGACTGATGTGTAACTAAGTGTTCTTCTGTTGCAAAATTTCGCGCGTCAAAAATGGGCCAAAGTTCTGAGACTGATTGGAGACTAAATTGCGACTGATTTTTTGCGACCGATATATTTAGTCGCAAATCGGTCGCAAATTTTGAGCCTAGTCAAACGACGTCGGCTCATTAAAGATTGCGACCGATAGTTATAAAATTTGCGACCGATATGTCGGTCGCAAAATTTAGGGCTTTAAGCGTCGGGCCCTGTCACGACCCGATTCCGTGGGACGGACCGGCACTAGGGCCCAGGTAAGCTTAAGGCCCCCGAGGCCCGTAGTAAGCCTAACTCATCTAATCTATCGACCTATCTGTCCCGATTTCTTCAAAACAGTAAACCCATATATAAACGTCTGGCCCAATCTCAAATAACACATAATATATAACCTGGGCCTATTCACAATAAATTATAATCACAATAAGGGCTTACTGGTTCACCTGCAGCTAATTACATAATATTTAATTTATAGTGTAGTGCTAACAATAAGTCCAATATTAATACACAACCCTATAACTGCGGAGTCTAAAAATAATCTGATAACGGAATAATTTATACATCCAAAATTAAATAACATGAATATAAAGTTTACATTTGTAACTCTGCGGAGAAGATTGCAGAGCTTCAGTCGAATCAGCTGCTTCCTAGTACCCGGGAGGTTTGTTGGGGGGGGGGGGAGGGTGAGTTTTGCAACTCAGTGAATAATAATAAATAATACACACCACATACAGTCAAGCAAAATGCACCCTAGTATACTGAATGAACACACATCAGTCAATCATATGACATTACATCAGCACCCACAAATAATATCACCTTCAAATAATCACATCACGTGAAAATTAGTCAGTGGCGTCACCTAAACCCCCGACGAGCCGTCCTCTCAAACAGCCCATCCTCTCAAGCATGTGCACCCGGGGAGCCAATCCCCCATATCTGGCCGACCGGTTTAATCCTCACTTGACCAGTCCTCTCAATATTTTATTTTACATTCTCTCTTTTCTTTTCCATATCATCAACATCATTTCATCAATTCATCAGGTGCACACGGGGGCGCCGATCTCCCATTTACCCGGCCGACGGTCCAATTTCATCAGTTCATCAGGATCCATATTTATCGACCGTCCTCACAAACCCAGGGTGACCCACTTCATCCCAACTCCACACAAACAGAGCACAGTATATACACAACACAAATAATCAAACAATTCATTTATCATAATACACCAATTTCATCCAAATGCACAATTATGCATAAGTATAATTATAGTGATCATAACATAATATATTTGAGAAAATACAATATGTAAATATATAAAAATGTAATGTTATGCAAATGCAGTGTTGACATGCATTATTTATTATTACTCACAGTGATAGAGAGCGAAATTCCAGCTTTGATGTTGTCTTGGAGGAGCACTGGATGGACCCGGGCGATCTAAGAAAAGGAAGAACGACACAAAAGAAAATAATTCTATCAGACAATATTTCTTTACCATTCTAAGAATTTTTATTTTATATTCTAAATTTTTCTACGTAAATAAATCTCGATATTTAATTTATTTTCTGTACTAAAATTTTATTTTTCTATCTAACTCTATTTTATTTGTTTTCGTCTGAATATGTTTTTATTTTCTACCGAAATTTCGGCAGCATCTCCCCTAAAAATTGGACTATCCACCTGTTAAAATATCAACAATGTATTTAATATCTCCAAATCACACAGCCCATCCATCGGGCAATCAATCAATTAAATTTTCCATCCTCCGTCAATTTAATTTTTCCCATCCTCCACATTTATCCACATCAACTATATTAATTTTTCTTTAATTCCATAAATCAAAATTTTCCAACAATTTTATTTACTACCAGAATTTAATTTTAATTAATCAAATATATTTTTATTAATCGACTCATCAACACTAAATTAAATTAATTCAACTAATCAAATTTGCTAAATTAAATTAACTAATCCAGATTACTAAAATTAATTTAATTAACTAAAATTACTAAGTTAAATTATACCCAAATTACTAAAATAAATTCTGAGAATTAGCAAGAATTGCTCTATACCCCAAGTATAATTTTTGTTGAATTTTGCTAGATCGGAAAGGCTTACGCGTGCTAGATCGGAGCTATGCGCATCGGGACTGCGAGCAAGTGGCGCGATCTACTGGACAGCAAGGATGGTGGCGCAATGAACTCGAGGAGCTGTGGCGCTGCGATCTGGCTGAGGATGAAGCGCTGCTGCAGGTGGAGCCGTTGGCTGTGGCGCGCGAAGGAGCGGCGAGGCGGTGCTGTGCGCGATGGAGGCGGTGCGACTGCAACTGGCGCGCGGTGGTGATCGGCTGACGTTGCTGGAGCTGCTGGAGTTGCTGGCAGTGACGCAGACGCAGTTGCAGGGAAGAAGAAAGGGAAAGAAAGAAAGAAAAAGGAAAGAAAGAAAGAAAGAAGAAGAAGAAGAAGAAGAAGAAGAAAGGGAGGAGGAGACGCGGTGGCTGTGTTGGTGGAGTGGAGGTGGGGCGTTGGTGAGGGTGAGAAGTAGAGGTGCAGCGCTGGAGATAAAAAGAAAAGAAAGAGATGTTTCTAGATGGTTTGGGTCGAACCGGTTCGATTCGACCCAAATCTTTGATTTTCAATTGGTTTTCGGCTTTTTCAATCGGTTTTCTGTTCGATTTCTCACAGTGTTCGCATTAAAATATTAAAATAAATTTCCAAGCTGTCGGTTTATTAAATTTAATTGGAAAATCTTTGAAAATAAAAATTCGAGTTGTTTCAATCTTCCCCCCTTAAAAAAAATTCGTCCTCGAATTTTGAAAATAACAAGAAACTAGGATACAATAATTGTTTACGACAATGGTGGTTATGCTTCTCACATAAAGTTGCAAGTTCGTTAGTCAGAGTGGTGAATCTAATTTTTCTTAAATTTAATAATTAAGACAAACCAATGAACAGACCTGGGAAGAAAATCTAATTTATAGAGAGGGTAAGATGATTATAAGATAAATCCATCCCTAAAGTTAATTTAAACGTGAATCATACTATGTCTACAAGTTGTCACCTCAAGTCAAATATTCATAACTTAAAGCACAGATTCGACACTAATATTTACCTTTACACGTAAGAATTTTATTCACTTATAACATCTGCTCAAGTAAGGGTTATTGATCTCATTAGCTCTATATCATGTGTCCTTACATTGGTGTATCGTCATTTATTCTCTCACTAGCTATCATAGGCAATGATCATCACTCCATAAGAAACTCATACACCAACCCATTATGTAATCTTATTGATATAAGAATCCACATATTTAATCAAATTTATTACTATTCCAATTTAGAATCCTTATTATTATTATCAATTCTACCATTAAATACCATTCAATCCTTTCCAATTAAAGAGAACAAATTCATGGTATTACTACAAGCTTATTTCAAACAAAATCATGACATTTCTCTAGCTAAGTGCTATCAACTGATAGGATATACTGACTTCTATCCCAATCTCATCACATATTTATCAACTTAACTATTTTCCAACAAAAGATATATAATTTATTCTCAATTCCTACTAATGAGAATTCTCATAAAAACAAACAATACATCGACTATATAGAGAAAATTTCAATTCACAATCAAGTCTCTATTTTAGTTATTAACCTCTCTATCCTTCTTCCCGAATTATCATATCATACCATTTCTTAACTAATTATGACAACAACTTATGCAACTAGCCAAATTAGTTGTTGCCATGCCGAATAATTCTTAATTTATTTTCTAAAATTCGCAAACACAGTTCTATTATACTCTATTCCATCATGAAATCCAGTCTACATTTTTTTTTTACAAGCTTAATCAAGATGTAAAATTCTCCAAACCGTAATTTATATCCAATTTACCTAGGTCTACGTATCCAGAAATCCTAAACAAGTAGTGCCTTTGCTCTAGCTAAGTATGAGATTAAGGATATTAAACCTATAATCTAATTCCTGATTACACTATGTCCATTGTTTTATGTTTATTCTTAATCCCATGAATTCTTAAAGAATATTCAGATAATAATATCATAGGGTTATTCCTTTTCTCCAAGTCTATCATAATGTCTATCACCTCCAAAATTGTAAAATTTATACCTAATACGATCTAGGAAGATTTTCAACCTTAATTATGTTCTCTCTATATTCTTTACTCCAAACAGGGTTAATAGCTCATTGAATTCCTCAACATCTGAGTTTCAATGTATCAGTCCTCAAATGCACCTAACTAATTAAATATTTCCTTAAACCATTAGATATGTCGCAAACTACCATTTACAACACAATTCTATTCATTCAATCATAATTGCTACCAATTGCTAAGGAATTCAGAGTAGGTTTACATTGACTCTACATTATGTATCAATAATTTTCGCTCTAATTGGTACCTCAATAGTCCCATGAGCAATTTGAATTGATTAGTGATCTGATCGACACACATGAGTTGGCACTCCAATATAATCAAGATGTAGTCTTAGACCATCCTGTTATCACATCCAATAATCCTCTAGTTTATATCCTTAGTCTTCAAACACTAACATGTATTCTCTTCATTAATTTGTTAAAACTATCCCAAATTCACCTTTTCCTTCTTATACCAAGTTTCACTGTTCCATGCAAATGGTAAATTAAAACTCAGCTTGCTTACTAATGAATGAAAATACTCTAATTATCTTCATGTTCTACCAAGGACATAAATATAACTTCCCTTCTTTATCTAATAAAACAAGCAACTTGCAAAAGTTGCACTAATCAATAGAAATTCCTTATTTTAATTGCTTTATGTCAAGAAATTAAATTTATTTACATTCGTTGTCGTCTCAAGCTAAGTCCCGTGATCCTTTATCAACTATTATTCCAACTAGATGCTATCAAATTACAGTAGTCAAAATTCTCTTCTCTCTTTCTCTCCAATAGAAAGTCTATCTTTCTTTCTGAATATAAGTACTAAATTCTTTTGTCATCGGGATTACAATCCTCGAATCATTTATCTATTTGTTTAACATAAGACATTCAATAACTTCCTACCTTTGATCTCTTTTTAGATTTAAATTTACTATTCATGAACCACTAAATTCTCGAAACTCACCTCGCAAAGACCCGATTAACTCAACTCAAAAGTTTGGTTATAACATTATCAATTATTTATTTAATATCCTATTAGAATTATCATCAACAGTGATAATTATTTTAAACCTCAAAGCCATTTTTCCTACCTTCAATGGTATACATGTTCCATCATTCTATCTTTAATAATATTTCGCTCCTTTTTTTGTTTAACTACATAGTCTTAACTACTTATTCTAAAACATCTGTTAACTTTCTAAATTTTTATAAATTTTAAATTTATTTACAGCATAAAATTACTATTTATGATCATTTAAATTCTTAATATCCACCTTATCTCTTTTTTTTTTTTTTTTTTTTTAACAATATAACAAGAAACTTTACAATTACACAAATATTATTCTCCTTCAAATTATATTCTAATTATCATTTTCTAATATAATTATCACCCAACATAATAGCGTTCCAATCCCAAGTCCACTAGTTTCCTCTATTATCTTTTACTTTCATTTTATTATACTAGATCCATAAACTTAGTCTGGCTTATTAAACATCCTACATATACTAGGGTCTTACTTATGTCCCGTCTAATACACTCATGAATTCCCAAAGTATAGAAGTCTTTATCTTAAAGCTGCTGAGGTATCACTATTTCTAGTTTTATCAAATCTTGTTACCCATAATCCTTAATTTATTAAACCTCTAATTACTGACTATCCTCATTTAAATCATATTAATTTATACCCTTCACGTTTCTGTAATTGATTCTTTTCTTAATATCCAAACAATAACAGGACTAGATCCATCCTTACTTATCTATTTCATTAGTATTATATCAATTCAATAATTGGACAATTATCTCTCCATGTCCAATGTCATTCATCAATACACTTAATCATCATAGCCCACTATTTACATAACATAAGTACCTTAATTCCCTTATGGAGTCATTAACTCCTTCTCAGATCATAGAATCTCCCATAAAACAAAAATCATTGTTTGTAATTCACATACCATCGAGTGTGCAACAATTATTTTAAATATCAAAAGGCTAAATACCATTAGATTTAATTCTTACTTGTACCATATTAAACCATAAGATGCCACAATCCACACAATATCCACCACTAAGTACATCATGATTAAAGTAGTTTATCTTTTACTAAGAATCACAATTTACTTTTCTTATAACCACAATAATTTATATTATTCCCTACATTCATACACTTGAAACGAAATAGCTGATGAATGCTACAATACACTTTGTCCCACCAAGCAGTAATTACTTATAAATAAAACTCACTTCATATAATAATCCCACCAATATTATTCTTTATGAAAAATACTCATCACCAATTATTATACCAAATCGCACCAAATCCTTCAACATTCAGACCTTCTAAAAATCATGTATATCCATTCCATCCAGAAAATATTTATCTCAATAAATATAAGAAATTCCACTAACCAACATCATGTAAATTCCATCAAATTCATATACTCATTCAATACTCTAATTAAATAGATTCTGATGTCCTCGAATCCGAATCATTTAGTTCTCTTGTTAAATTATTAGCAACTCATTCTCAATTCCGCAAGCACACCTATACACACATTCATGCATTCTTAAATATGTATTCCACATTCAACACGTATTAAATAAAAATAGCACACTTTCATCAACTAACCTCAACTTATTAATCCTATATATCTTATCTTCTTACATACTTAAATTATATATGAATATTATTTATTCCATAAAAGGGTTTTTGTTTAAACCATCCCCTTAGCATCAGTAACTAAATCACATCTCTAAAGAACAAGGATACAAATTTAATTATTAAACCACTTGACTTTAACCTGACTGCGAACAACGCTGAAGAAGAAAGCAAGGAAGACTATGTCAAGACATGACGGGAATTACTCCGCAGTTACACCTAGACTTATGAACCTTTGCTCTGATACCACCTTTGTCACGACCCGATTCCGTGGGACGGACCGGCACTAGGGCCCAGGTAAGCTTAAGGCCCCCGAGGCCCGTAGTAAGCCTAACTCATCTAATCTATCGACCTATCTGTCCCGATTTCTTCAAAACAGTAAACCCATATATAAACGTCTGGCCCAATCTCAAATAACACATAATATATAACCTGGGCCTATTCACAATAAATTATAATCACAATAAGGGCTTACTGGTTCACCTGCAGCTAATTACATAATATTTAATTTATAGTGTAGTGCTAACAATAAGTCCAATATTAATACACAACCCTATAACTGCGGAGTCTAAAAATAATCTGATAACGGAATAATTTATACATCCAAAATTAAATAACATGAATATAAAGTTTATATTTGTAACTCTGCGGAGAAGATTGCAGAGCTTCAGTCGAATCAGCTGCTTCCTAGTACCTGGGAGGTTTGTTGGGGGGGGGGGGAGGGTGAGTTTTGCAACTCAGTGAATAATAATAAATAATACACACCACATACAGTCAAGCAAAATGCACCCTAGTATACTGAATGAACACACATCAGTCAATCATATGACATTACATCAGCACCCACAAATAATATCACCTTCAAATAATCACATCACGTGGAAATTAGTCAGTGGCGTCACCTAAACCCCCGACGAGCCGTCCTCTCAAACAGCCCATCCTCTCAAGCATGTGCACCCGGGGAGCCAATCCCCCATATCTGGCCGACCGGTCTAATCCTCACTTGACCAGTCCTCTCAATATTTTATTTTACATTCTCTCTTTTCTTTTCCATATCATCAACATCATTTCATCAATTCATCAGGTGCACACGGGGGCGCCGATCTCCCATTTACCCGGCCGACGGTCCAATTTCATCAGTTCATCAGGATCCATATTTATCGACCGTCCTCACAAACCCAGGGTGACCCACTTCATCCCAACTCCACACAAACAGAGCACAGTATATACACAACACAAATAATCAAACAATTCATTTATCATAATACACCAATTTCATCCAAATGCACAATTATGCATAAGTATAATTATAGTGATCATAACATAATATATTTGAGAAAATACAATATGTAAATATATAAAAATGTAATGTTATGCAAATGCAGTGTTGACATGCATTATTTATTATTACTCACAGTGATAGAGAGCGAAATTCCAGCTTTGATGTTGTCTTGGAGGAGCACTGGATGGACCCGGGCGATCTAAGAAAAGGAAGAACGACACAAAAGAAAATAATTCTATCAGACAATATTTCTTAACCATTCTAAGAATTTTTATTTTATATTCTAAATTTTTCTACGTAAATAAATCTCGATATTTAATTTATTTTCTGTACTAAAATTTTATTTTTCTATCTAACTCTATTTTATTTGTTTTCGTCTGAATATGTTTTTATTTTCTACCGAAATTTCGGCAGCATCTCCCCTAAAAATTGGACTATCCACCTGTTAAAATATCAACAATGTATTTAATATCTCCAAATCACACAGCCCATCCATCGGGCAATCAATCAATTAAATTTTCCATCCTCCGTCAATTTAATTTTTCCCATCCTCCACATTTATCCACATCAACTATATTAATTTTTCTTTAATTCCATAAATCAAAATTTTCCAACAATTTTATTTACTACCAGAATTTAATTTTAATTAATCAAATATATTTTTATTAATCGACTCATCAACACTAAATTAAATTAATTCAACTAATCAAATTTGCTAAATTAAATTAACTAATCCAGATTACTAAAATTAATTTAATTAACTAAAATTACTAAGTTAAATTATACCCAAATTACTAAAATAAATTCTGAGAATTAGCAAGAATTGCTCTATACCCCAAGTATAATTTTTGTTGAATTTTGCTAGATCGGAAAGGCTTACGCGTGCTAGATCGGAGCTATGCGCATCGGGACTGCGAGCAAGTGGCGCGATCTACTGGACAGCAAGGATGGTGGCGCAATGAACTCGAGGAGCTGTGGCGCTGCGATCTGGCTGAGGATGAAGCGCTGCTGCAGGTGGAGCCGTTGGCTGTGGCGCGCGAAGGAGCGGCGAGGCGGTGCTGTGCGCGATGGAGGCGGTGCGACTGCAACTGGCGCGCGGTGGTGATCGGCTGACGTTGCTGGAGCTGCTGGAGTTGCTGGCAGTGACGCAGACGCAGTTGCAGGGAAGAAGAAAGGGAAAGAAAGAAAGAAAAAGGAAAGAAAGAAAGAAAGAAGAAGAAGAAGAAGAAGAAGAAGAAAGGGAGGAGGAGACGCGGTGGCTGTGTTGGTGGAGTGGAGGTGGGGCGTTGGTGAGGGTGAGAAGTAGAGGTGCAGCGCTGGAGATAAAAAGAAAAGAAAGAGATGTTTCTAGATGGTTTGGGTCGAACCGGTTCGATTCGACCCAAATCTTTGATTTTCAATTGGTTTTCGGCTTTTTCAATCGGTTTTCTGTTCGATTTCTCACAGTGTTCGCATTAAAATATTAAAATAAATTTCCAAGCTGTCGGTTTATTAAATTTAATTGGAAAATCTTTGAAAATAAAAATTCGAGTTGTTTCAGGCCCCCTCTTTTTTCTTTCTTCTTCTTTCTCTCTTCTCCTTCTCCTCTCCTCTCCTCCGTCCGCAGCGCCGCTCCGGCCCCTCCTGACACCGTTCCAGCCCGCCTGACGCCGCTAGCCCCGCTCGCTTTGCACTCCGGTCAGCCTGTTGCGAAACAATCTGAGGTTAGTTTTATTTTGCGATTAATTTTTCCAATTTTTTTTTCTCGATTTTATTTGTTTTTATTGTATTAAGTTATGGTTGATTTTGTATATAGAGTTGCGATTAGAATTTTTTTAGGGTATTATTATTATTATTATTATTATTATTATTATTATTTGTATTATTGTTGTTGTTATTATTACTAATATTATTATTATTATTATTATTATTGTGATTGTTATTATTATTATTATTATTATTATTATTATTATTATTATTGTTGTTGTTGTTGTTGTTATTAATATTATTATTAATGTTATTATTATTATTATTATTGTGATTGTTATTATTATTATTATTATTAGTATTATTGTTATTGTTATTGTTGTTGTTATTATTATTATTAGTATTATTATTATTATTGTTGTTGTTGTTGTTATTAATATTATTATTAATGTTATTATGATTATTATTGTGATTGTTATTATTATTATTATTATTAGTATTATTGTTATTGTTATTGTTGTTGTTATTATTATGATTAGTATTATTATTATTAGTATTATTGTTGTTGTTATTAATATTATTATTATTAATGTTATTATTATTATTATTGTGATTGTTATTATTATTATTATTATTAGTATTATTGTTATTGTTATTGTTGTTGTTATTATTATTATTGGTATTATTGTTACCGTTGTTGTTGTTGTTATTATTATTATTGTGAATGTACTTGTTATTATTATTATTAGTATTATTGTTAATGTTGTTGTTGTTATTTTTTTATTTTAATTTAACATATATAAATGCAACTTAAATAAATTAAAAATAGAGAGTTTCAGTCAACAAAAAACCGTAATTATATATTGTTACATATTTTATTTAAAAAACGAAAAAAAATTTAAAAATTGTTGCTATATATAAAATTAATAACCCTTAATATCCAAGCAAATAGATAAATATCATTTTATCATACAAATTTGACTAAATTGAATCGAATAAAATCGAACGCGCCATTAATATTTAGAAAGAACGACATTTGGAGATACATTCGAGTGATATCGAGCGATAAAAATTTTAATTTTCAAATTACATTAATTTCTGCAATTTTACTGATGGATGATAATGAAATTTAGCAACAAAATTGAATGTGATTAGTGAGAACGCCAAATTTTTTTGCTTATTCAATCTCTATTTTTATTTATCTTTTCTAAAAAAACATTTTATTCATTAAAAATTGCATTGTCTTTTTGCTTTAAAGTTCTATTTTATTAATATAAAATCTAGTAATCAATACATATAAAACTATTGTAAATATATAGTAGAATGATTTTTACAGTTGTTATTAGGAGAGAAAAACAATATTTTAAAGGTTCTAAATATATTGTGGTTGATTTATTATATATATTTTTTGTTAGGACTTTTAATGAAAAATGTGAAATTAACATTTAGTAGTTTTTCTTATTTCAACATTTATTTACTAAAAAAATTGTTGAATGTATAAAAAAATAAACTCATTTTATCCATCAAAATTTCTCAAATCTAATAAGTGATCTAATTTTTAATAACTTATAAAATACCTTTCACAAATTCATCAAAGTTTAAAATTGAACCGAAATAATTAAATTATTAAAAAAATTTAATCAAACTTTGATAGCTACTTTAGTAGACCATTTCAAAGTCTGCAACCACTTCGAAAAAGTTTCAAAGTTTCAAAGCAAGTGTCATTTCAAATATACAGAATATAAATATTATGGGATTGAAAATGAAAGCAATTTTCTTTTTATTATATAATATTTTACATTTTATTCAAGTTAATTGAAAAAGAAATATAAAAGAAATATGCAAATGCGATGTGTACTTAAGAGTTTTCAGTTTTCAATATATGCTCCAAACTACAAAAACTAATTGTAAATATCTTAAGATCAGCGTATACGTAGTTGATGCATAAAAACTAACTCTGTGAAAGTACTGAACAAAAATAATAACAAGTACAAAAACTAATTGCTCCAATTTTTTTTTTTTTGAAGAATAATTGGAATGTATATAAATAATTTTTTGTCTGTTTAGGTTATTACATGTTCTTAATTATTGGCAACTCTTTCTTGAGAAGTTTTATTTTATATTTTTGTCGTTATTTTTCTTAAATATGTTTTTGACTTAAATGAATGATGAGTTTGGATTGGAGGCCTAGTAGTGGCCATATTGCCTTTGGAGAATGTTGGTATGATATAGAAGTGTTTATTAATTTTTTTTTTTGTATTTGAGATTTGATTGTATTGTGCCGAAATGCTGCCGAATTTTTTTCCCAAAAATTCAATATGTAGAATAGTACACTTACCTTTATTACAGTAGTCTTTGTATTCAATAAATGAACTTAGTGATTTTACATTTATATATAGTTACCCTTATTATAGAAATAACCTTAGTTACTTATAAGTGTTGTAAATTGAACATTACATTAGGTGCATGTTTTAATGATGGTTTAGACTACATCATGGTGAAGCTCGAGTTGCCAGTGGGTCAGGCCACTCCATTCCGGTAAGTTTAGAAGTTCAGCCTTATCAATTTCTGTATGGTAATCAATGCAATGATATGGTAATCGATGCGAGTAGAGTACAATGTGAATGGGATAATATGGAGGAATCGCCAAACGTAGCAGCACAACAATTGTTTGACATGCTAAGTGCAGCTAACAGTGAACTGTGGCCTGGATGCAAGAATCATTCAGTTCTGTCTGTTGTTGCACGATTACTACACATGAAAGCGGAGCACCATTTTTCAGAAAGGTGTTACGATGATTTTGTGCAGTTAGCAAAAGAAATGTTGCCTGAAGGCCATTCAATGGTTGATAATTTTTATCGGACAAAAAAATTAGTTCGGGGGTTGGGACTACCGGTAGAAAAGATTGATTGCTTTCGTAATAATTGTATGATATTCTGGGGTGTTGACTCGAAATTCAGAGAATGCAAGTTTTGTAATCTTCCAAGATATCAACGGCGGGGTCAAGGGACTGGTAGAGAACAAAAAGAGAAGGCTTTCAAGAAGATGTATTATTTCCCTCTTATTCCTTGCCTTCAAAGGTTATATGCATCTAAGGCGACAGCTGAACACATGACATGGCATGCTTTGCATGAATATGAGGATGGTATAATGACTCATCCGTCAGACTCTGAAGCGTGGAAACATTTTGATAACATTCATCCTGTGTTTGCTGCTGATATGAGAAACGTGAGATTGGGGCTTTGTACTGATGGGTTTCAGCCGTTTGGCCAATCAGGACAACAATATTCATCATGGCCTGTCATTGTGACACCGTATAATCTACCACCATCAATGTGTATGAAAGATGAATATATGTTTTTGTGTGTTATTGTTCCTGGGCCTACTAATCCAAACAGAAAATTGATGTGTTTCTGCAGCCTTTGATTGCTGAACTTAATTATTTATGGGAATATAGGGTTGAAACATTCGATGTTTCGACCAATCAGAATTTCATAATGCGAGCTGCTTTGCTTTGGACCATCAGTGATTTTCCAGCTTTTGGAATGTTATCTGGGTGGAGTACGGCTGGCAAATTGGCTTGTCCTCACTGCATGGAAAACATTAATGCATTTACACTAAAGAATGGAGGTAAACAATGTTGGTTTGATTGTCATCACAAATTCTTACCAGAATCTCACCCTTGGAGGAGAAATCGACAATGCTTTAGAAAGAACACGACTATTGTTGAACCCCCTACACCTGTGAAGTTTGGAGCACAAATATTACAAGAAATTGAAGATCCGGGGCTTATGAAAGTTACAGAGTTAGGTGCAGATGAGGTAAATACAAGAATTGGCAGGAATAGCGGGTGGAAAAAGCGAAGCATCTTCTGGGATTTGCCATACTGGTGTTCACTTCTTATTCGTCATAACCTTGATGTCATGCACATAGAAAAAAATGTGTTTGAAAATCTGTTCAACACTGTCATGAACATTGAAGGGAAAACCAAGGATAATGCAAAAGCAAGAGCAGACATGAAGGAAATTTATCGTCGACTTGAACTCGAGCAATCTGTACTTACTGGTAAGTTTCCGAAGGCATGTTATTGTTTAGATAAACCCCAAAGGCAATTATTGTGTGAATGGTTACGATCATTAAGGTTTCCAGATGGCTACTCTTCAAATATGGGTAGATGTGTGGACATGAGGAAGTACAGATTGTTTGGCATGAAAAGCCATGACTGCCATGTTTTCATGCAAAGATTGATCCCTGTGGCATTCCGGGAATTATTACCAGGAAAAATTTGGGAAGCAATGACAGAATTGGGTCTCTTTTTCAAGGAATTGACGATGACTGTTATCCGATGCGATGATATGGACCAATTAGCGCGAGAAATCCCAGTAGTGATGTGCAAGTTGGAGCAAATTTTTCCACCCGGCTTCTTTGATTCTATAGAACATCTGCCGGTTCATTTGCCCTATGAATGTCGTTTAGCAGGACCGGTACAATATCGATGGATGTATCCATTTGAGAGGTGATTCACTAACATCTCATTCTAATGATTACATCATTTTTTTGAACTTATACTTACATATTGGCATTGTACAATCACAGACACCTACAGAAAATTAAAAAGAATGTGCGCAATAAGGCAAAGGTCGAGGGATCCATTTGCAATGCATATTTGGTGGAAGAAGCTTCAACATTATGTTCACACTACTTTGACCAACATGTTTTCACCAAGCATCGGAGAGTGCCACGTAACGATGACGGAGGAGATCGCGTTCAATCTGAGTTTGAAGGAAATCTAAAATTTTCACCTACCCTGGGCGTACGATTGGTAAATCAAAAAAAGACGATTGACTGATGTAGAGATACAAGCGGCTCAAACCTATATTTTATTGAATTGCGAAGAGATCACACCATATGTACAGTAAGTATAAATAATGTAAACATTCAAAACTTGACGTGAGCCGTTGTTAAATCGTACTTATGCTAATATGGTTCGTTGATAAATAGGAAATATATCAATCTTCTGCGGCTTCAAAATCTCAATTTGACTGATACTGCAGTTGATGCAAAGCTGGACACGGAATTTGCAGAATGGTTCAAATATTATGTAAGTTACTTTCAATGTACACAACACAGAATGTACATTTATTAAATCTGACTCATGTCATTACTATTTCCCATAGGCTCGAAGATCGGAAAGCGATATTCGTAACAGATTTATTACGGATCTGGCAAAGGGGCCATTATCGGTTGCTAATGCCTACTCTGGCTACTTTGTAAACGGTTACAAGTTTCACACTGAGGGTTATGGGAGAAGCAGAAAGACAATGAACAGCGGTGTGTGCATAAAGGGATCAAACTACAGTGACGTGTCAAACGATTTTTATGGGAAATTGGTTGAGGTTTTGGAGTTAGAATATCCAGGCCTACCAATGAAGTGCACAATCTTATTCAAATGTGAATGGTTTGATCCTACCCCAAACATTGGCACGAAGGTTCATCCTAAGTATAATCTGGTTGATATTAATCAAAGAAGAAGATATAGAAAGTATGAACCTTTTGTTTTGGCAATGCAAGCTGCACAGGTGTACTATGTCCCATATCCATCGTTTAAACGAGATAGATGCGATTGGATGGCAGTGTGTAAAATCAAGGCTAGATCAGTTGTTCATGCACTTGAAACGAAACAATCTTCTTCACTAGCGGTATCGGAGGCATTTCAAGAAGTTAGGGTTGAAATGCAACCGATGCAAGTTGTTGAAGATTTAACAGATAGATTGGATGATGAAAGCCAATCTTATGTTGAAATAGGACCATCAGATGATGAAGAGGAAGAAGATCAAATCATCATGGGTTCCTCAGAAGACGAATATGAAGAAGAGGAAGCTGATGAAGAGGAGGAGGAAGCAGATGATATTCAAGACACTTAAAACTTAGAGCAATTTTACTGTTACAAATTGATAAATGTATATGTAATTAATATTATTAATGAAGAATTTCAATGGTATTAACTTTCTTTACTCATATTTACCACATGTTCTACAATTCATATAATTATATAAATTCATTTTATCTAGGTTCTGATATCTGCAGTACAGATGGCTAGAGGCAGACCGTTTGATTCTGACGTGTCCAGCAGTGGTTCGCGTGGAGGTCATGGCCCTGGACGCAGTGCCCGTGGACGAGGAGGGTCGATCCCTCGTCCTTCGTCAGGTACGTCTGGGGCTTCGTCATCTGCTCAGCGACCAGTACTGCCGCCATCACATCCTTCTTCAGGTACGTCTAGGGCTTCATCCTCTGCTCAGCGTCCAGTACTGCCACCATCACAGCCTTCTGCTCCTTCCTCTTCTGGACCAGTACAGACTCCACCAGCTGCACAGTCACCTACTGTGCAAGGTAATCATAAATGTCATAACTGTCATTTTAATTATATATTAATTATCTAAAAATTTATAACATTTGTCATTTCTTTTGCAGCTTCATCAGATCCACGTATCACCCTCAGTTTGGTAGCGGGACAGTAAGTACTTATTCAAATTTTCTGCAGGCATATTTTGTAATTATATTTTGTACTTATTCATAACTGTGATGCTTTCGTGTAATTATATTTCACTTCTGTTTTTTTTTCAGCATATATCCATCTTCTTGAGCAGCGAGGCAAATTTTGAAGATAATCAAGCTACAGCTGCATAAAGAAGGATACACATGGGATGCCGTACCACAAGAGGCGAGAGACTTTTATTGGGAGGAGTTCCAGGTACTCTTTGGTTTAAGTTATATCATCATTCAATGTTTACAATTCAAGATACATCCTTAGTGTTTAAACGCTATAAGTGATCTAATTTTTTTTGCAGAAACATTTCATATGGGACGAGGCCATTACAGCTATGCTGAAAGTAGCCTGGGAGAAGATATGCGCCGATCGATATGCTGACTTCACCTATAGGATGAGAAGAAGTGGCAAGAAGCAGCAGTGCGTGTCTCAGGAGATATGGGAGAGCTGGCAAAAGGCTTGGGAGGATCCTGCATTCAAGAGAAAGCGGGAGATATTTGCACAAAACAGGCTCAGTGAGACTGGCGGTGATGGAGCAGGACCTTCGCGACACACAGGCGGATCTATATCTGCTATAGAGACAGCTCGATTATTAGTAAGTGAACTAGTCCCTTTACAAGAAATTGATGTTTAATGAAAGGACACTATATATATTAATATATCATGCATAAAAATTCATTACAGGCTAAAGAATTAGGTCGTGAGGCCACACCGATGGAGGTGTTTACATACACTCACACGAAGGACCACGATCGTAATACCTTTGTCGACAGACGTGCGCTGAGCGTCAATGTAAGTAACAATGAATAATATTTACATTTACCCTCTAATCATTGCGAAGATGTACAAAGTTGAATATAATAAAGCTTGCAATTGCATTGATTAATTAATTTTTTATTTTCAGGAGAATTATACTACAGCTCGGGAGCGTATTGTTACTTCTCAGACCGATGAATCCGAAGCTGAGTCAAGAATTGACGAGGTAGCGCTTTATCTCGAGGCTGTAGGGGGCGAGAAGAAGAGGAAGGTATACGGCATCGGGTCTCAGGCATCACAGTTTGACACTGGCTCAGCAGCTCACGCTTCTACAGCCAGCGCAGCACGACAGCCGGAGCACAGTGACTCGCACTGTGATAATGATATACGGGCTCAGCTTGCTGATCAGCAGAGACAGATTGCAGAGCTTGGAGCGCATGTGATGCGGCTGTCCGGTGAGCACCGTGCTGGTACTTCTTCCTCTGATCCTGCGCCTACTACAGACCGACATGTTTCGACGTCTCAGCAGCAGCCACTATCGGCTCCTGATCCCGATGCTGCAGACGATACCTTGGTCACCCCTCCTGGCGCTACATCACATCTAGCAGGTACTCCTCCCGGCGATCCGATATCGGGAGATCCGACATCAGATCCTGCAGATGAGCAGCAGCATATATAGATTTGATTTTGGACCTTTTTAGTTTTTCATTTGTATTTTCATATTTTAATTTGTTCAGAACAATAAAAATTACATTTTTATACTGTTCCTGAATTGCGTGTGTGATATATATGCATTTATGTCATTTTTCACAGGTGCAGAAAAATTTTGGTTTCAAAATAATATTTAATTTTTTTATTTTTTTTTGCAATTTTGCGACCGATTTGCGACCGATTTGATACCAAAAATATAAATTTTGAATTAACAATTTGCAACCCATTTGCGACCGATTTCAAAAAATTGCGACCGATTTTCTGCGACCAAATTTGCGACTGAATTTCCAATTAAACCATGACCAAAAATTGCGACCGATTATTCAATTTTGCGATCGATTTTATCGGTCGCCAATTTGCGACCGATTGTCTCATCGGTCGCAAACTTATTTTGCGACCAGTATTTTTGCCATTTTGCCATCGGTCACAAACTAAATGAAATTAGCGACCGTTTTTTTTGTAGTGATATCTATTGAGACATGATTAAACTCCATTTTTTACGTCTTGATATTTTGGGATGGGACTTGAAATTTTATAATTCTCATCCCAACCCGACCCATCCACACCCCTAATAAGTATTCCGTCTACTAAATTTATCATACAATTTTCTTTTTTATGTTCAACATATTTTAGATAATGATAAGAATTAATACCTTGATCAAAAGACACATATGATTAATGATTTATGAAATTTTTTATTTTTTTCATTCAGGTAATTTTATAGTTGGAGTAATTGTCTTAATTTGTAAAAGCAATATTTGTTTATTTTTTTTAGTTTAGCTAAGAAAGTAAATTTATTTTGTTTAATTTATTAGTGTAGAGTTCTTTTATCATTTTTAAATTTATAGACAAAGTTGGATTAGTAGTCTTTGTTATCATAGTCAAAGAATAAAAAAAAAAAGGGGTAAATGAATTTTTTTTTCATCATTTTAATATATTTATATTTTTGAATCAAATTTAATTAATATCAATTATTTATAAGTATTAACATGCGCTATGTCCGGGCGTACGACTAATATATATGTGTGTGTGATTTTTTATAGTGTATCAATAAAAAAAGATAGAAAATAAACTATACATGATTAAATTTTGGATGTTGAACATTTTTTTTTTTTGGCTAATCAAGGATGATCTAATTGATCTTGTTGCGACTCATAAAAGATATAAAGAGTGGCTTGTCACAAATTTAAGTTCTTTCATCATAAAAGTTAAAGTTATCGTCAATTTGATAAATATTATCTAAAATATTATCTAAACCATTAAAAAAAAAAAGAATTAGTAAGCATTTTTAGTATAAGAAAATCCCTGCTTATGATCTAAACCGATAGAAATCAAAAATTCTTTAAACATTGTTCTACACGTCCATATGCATGGAGCTTGCGTTCCTAAGGGGATGTTGGTAACTCGTGAAGACATTTTGGCAATAAAAAGGAAAAAAACCAATGACGTCATCCGTTAACTACTCCTTTTTCGCGGGTCCGATGTTTTACGAACCGGATCTAATTTAGGTAACATTGACCGAGATAAAAATTTTGGTCTGCTTACCTAGTGGACTTTGAAATGGAAATTTCCTCGAATGTAATTAACCCTTCTTCCCCCTCACTAATCAGTATATATACGCCATAAAATGTTAATGTGCAATTTAGAATTAAAACATATCATAAAATGTCATCCGCCAAAGCTTATAGGTTGATTTTCCCTGCATTAATAAACCTCATTCTTGTATTTCTTAGATCCCAAGCCTCTTTGCTTTCGGATCAAGCTAATGGTAATCTCATGCAAAATTTGCATATTCCAATCATAGTGATGGGTGTTCTAGTTCTTTCTATTTGTTTTATGTTACTCTTCCTCGCTCACCAACTCCACTTGAGACTTAAACGTTTCTCTGATCTCTTATTGGCTGTGTTATTGATAGCTTCAGTCATTTTACCACCCAAATACTTCAGGTTTCTGTTCCCAGTAGCTGTGGTAATATCCCCATGGCAGGTTTTGCTTTTTGATCTCTTTAAGCGCTTCATTGAGTGGCTCTATCGTGTAATACAAAGACATGAACATTCTCAGGCTGGATTGCTTCAAATTGAACTAAATGCTCCGGAAGAGAACCAAATCTTCATTGATGGTAGTGTTTGATCAAGCGCCTTCAAGCTTGAAGCTTATTATTGTTGCTTTGTGGGATGCAGATTTCTATGACGAAGTTGATGGTAGTTTATGATACATATATATATATACGTTTTTCGAGGTGTAGAATGTAAAGATTTTTTTGCCCTCCCAGCAAAATACGTTTTTCGAGGAACTTATGATATTTTTTATTAGTGGGAGATATGATCAGATGAAGATGTATAGATTGGTACTATTTTTTCCCAACTGAGAAACAAAAATCAATGTGGAGACTTAAAAACAACTATACATGTACCCGTATGTATGTTTATCTTACCTTTTCTGAAAATTTTAGGTTCTTTTAATTTTTTTTAAAGCCTCTAGCATATGGCAGTTAGCATGAGGGGTCTTTTTTTAGTTCCTATCAAGATGAAGATTTGTTTTATTATGTAAAACATTTTGCAATAATTTGTTTTTCACACTTCTCTATAGTGCTAAGTCCATAAGGGGTCCAAGTGAATATATTGTATAGATGTTGATTTTAAAATTACTGGCTTTGAAAGATGTTTTTTTTTTTTTTTAAATGTTAAATCTAGAAATTTTTGCTTCATACATTTATAATTTTCAGCAGAAGCACTCTTCTTACAAGACATTGTAATCTATAGATATTGGAACTAAATCTCATTTGCACAAATTCGATTCACTAAGGAATAAAGTGCTCCCAATGAATATTTATTCCATCCATAAAAACCGAATCTTCAATCTCGTTTAAAGAAAAAGAATGTCAAATCATTCATTTAAAATATAACCTTTGGCTTTTTACACCATTTTCCCTTAAAACAGAACACTCTGTTTTTTCGTAGCTTTTATTTTTGTGTTACACTTTGGTGCTTTAACGTGCAATAACAAACATCCATTCTATGGTTTCATCTGCAAAAATACTAAAACCTTCATATGCATATAAATAAATTCTGATACAGATTGTTGGAGTATGTGGGTAATTCCACATCGGATAAATACAACTAACTAAAAGGATATATAATGTGAATGGTGAACTAAGGCTATTTTGTATTAAAGATGTTGGCTCAAGGTCAATTTTATCTTGAGATTTTGATGATTATACAAAACAAATAAATTTATATTCTTATATGTGCTAATATTATTTTATGCAGAAATTATTGTTGAAAATTATTGAAGAAATGAAGTTCCTACATCCCAAGATTTTTATTTGAAGACCATGAAGATTAATGAAGATATTTTCTATTGGTTAGTATTATAATAAGTCTTAGGAAATTATTGTAGGATAGAGAGTAAATGATATTATAAACACAAATCTATTTTATCTCTCTCAAAATTGTTTTGAAATGTTTTAAAATAAATTTATTAAGAGGATATAGCCAAAATCTTTACTCTTCACGTTTTTCCATCTAAAATATCTTTGGAGTAAATATTCTTGGTAGCTATTAAATGAAATTCTGCAAAAAGTATTTTCTGATCTAAAAAGCAGTTTCTGATTTAATACAACTGTCTGTTTCTAATACAGCTGGCTGTTTCTGATATAAATGTTACACTGTTTTCTAAACTGAACCTTTCACCTTCAAACCTTGCATGTGTGAATATTAAATGTGGTCAAACAGCCCTTTTAATTGCAACTCATGCATTGCCTCGTTAGTTTAAAAACATTAGAAACTTTATTGCTCATTAATAATCTCAACGTTAATTTCAAAGAGATTATCATCTTTTCATATAAAAACTCTTTCCTCTCTTAAAAAGAATGGGTTTTGCAAAAGAGTATGAGTCTATTGTTTAAAGCTTAAATCTCTCAAAGCTCTCTCTTCAATCCCCCTATTTCTTTTCGTCTCTTTGCTTCAAGAAAAATTTTTAAGAGAAAAGAAAATTTATTAACAACATTTTCTGAAGAACAGTTCTAATCTTTAAATCTGTTTTCTAAATTCGTTTTCTGTTCTTCCTGTGCTTATATTTGCATTTCTCTCTGTCTATATAGATTCTGTAATCTATTGTAGACAGGCTCTTTATTTGAAAAACTTTTGTGTAATAGCTTAGGTGAAAAGCTATGGTGTAATAGGTTATCAAGCGACCTTCTCCTTGTGTGAGATTCTAATGTCTTGATTTGAGTTTCTGATCTCTGCAAAATCAGAAAGGGTTGAGGTTAACTAGAACCTTTGGAAAATCTAGTGGGATAAAGGTTAGATCTAGGTGTTGATCTATTTCCTTGTATTGTTGGTTTGTCTCTTACCCTTGAAAAGAGATAACATAGTGGAGGATCTCAAGATGCGTCTTGGGGAGTGGATGTAGGCGAGTTAGTGCCGAACCACTATAAATCTCTGTGTTTATCTTCTTTTACTTTCTGAAGTTCTGCTTGATTATATTCTATTTACGCAACTGTTAATCTGTTTAGAAATGCGATGTTGTTAATGAGTTTCTGATTCTAATCGTGAATAAGCTTTATCTCTGTGGAACATTAGAACTCTGGATTTCTGTATTGTGATTTTATCAAGTTCTAATATGTCCTTCTATATTCAGTGTAATTCACAATATGAATTATAATCAGTTTTCTAATCTTGCTTAAAGCTTTGTGAACCAGTTCTAAAATGCAATAACTGTTGTTTACAGAGTCTTTCTAAAATTGCTTAAGCTCTGTGAATCTGTTTTAATCGCAATAGCTGTTCTTCACAGAGTCTTTCTAAAATAGCAATAAACTTTGTGAAGCTGTTCTAATCGCAATAGCTGTTCTTCACAGAGTCTTTCTAAAATTGCTTAAGCTTTGTGAAGTTGTTCTAATCGCAATAGCTGTCCTTCACAGAGTTATTCTAAAATTGCTTAAGCTTTGTGAAGCAGTTCTAAATGCAATAATTGTTCTTCACAGAGTCTTTCTAATCTTGCAATAAGCTTTGTGAGGAAGTTCTAAACTTGATAACTAACTCTCACAAATGCTTTCTAATTCCGCTGCAATAGAATTCTGATTTTTGTTTTTAAAAGTTAAATTTTTAGAAAACCCAATTCACCCCCCCTCTTGGGTTGTGCCATACATAAACGGGACCCACAATCTGGTATCAGAGCTCTTGGCTCTTGACTTACCGAAAGCTTAACCGCTTGAGAGAAAAGATCCCATAGCAGCCCCACTTCCTCTTACATCTTTAGAAGGTCAATCTGTTTCTAGACCACCTCTATTCAATGGCTCTAATTACTCTTATTGGAAAACCAGAATGGAAAACTTTATAAAATCAGTTGATATAAATTGCTGGAGGAATGTAATAACTGGTCCTTGTATTCCTATGAAAACTGTTGACAATGAAAGAGTTCCAAAAACAGAAGAAGAATATAATGATGTCGAATGGAATGACATATCTATAAATGCAAAAGCCATTAATATTCTTCACTGTACATTAGATCTAACAGAATATAACAAAGTTTCTGGATGTAAATCTGCAACGGAAGTCTGGGAAAAACTTAGAGTTAGCTATGAGGGTACTGACCGAGTGAAGGAATCTAGAATTAATATCCTTGGGAGAGAATATGAAATGTTTAGTATGAAAGAGGGAGAGACTATAGCTGAACTAAATTCCAGATTTACAAATATAGTTAATCCTTTGAGAACTCTTGGAAAGGAAATTTTAGAAGATGAGCTTGTTAAGAAAATCCTTAGAATTCTACCTAAAAAATGGGATTCTATAGGAACTGTAATGAACTATAAAGAAACTCCTGTAACGTATGATTATTTGATAGGAGCTCTTGTTTCAGAAGAGATGAAATCCTCTTTGTCTGTAGAAGATAAGAAAAAGAAAGGACTGGCTTTGAAAGTAGTTTCTAGTGAAGAAAGTTCTTCTGATCTTGATAGTGATGATTTAGCACTTGTTGCTAAGAGATTTAAGAAGTTCTATAAAAAAGGTGGAAGGCCACAGAAAAAGTTTATCAAAAAGAACTTTTCACCTCAAAATAGCAACTTGCCTAAAAAAGAACTTTCTGAAGTGGTTTGTTATGAGTGCAACAAGCCCGGCCATATCAAGCCTAATTGTCCTAAGCTGAAAAAGAAATCAAAGAAAGAAAAGCTGAAGTAAGCATTTGTAGCTGCTTGGAGTGACTCAGACGATTCTAATTCTGAAAGTCAAAATGACCAGGAGGAAATTGCGAATATCTGTCTAATGGCCACTATCGATTCTGACTCCAAGGAAATTAGAACTCCGACTTCAACACAGAAAGCTGAAAGTAGTGAAGCAAATGCAACAGGCCAAAAACGTGATGAAAGCAATGTAAGTATCTCTGAACTTGAATCAGAAAGTGATCTTCTAGATACTTATAATAACCTTTGTACTGAATTTGAAAAACTTGTTAGAAAGCATAAAGTTCTAAAAAAAGACTTTAGAAAATTGAAAACTGAATGTAGTCATTTGAAAGATGCTTTTTATCAAGAAGTTACATGCAAAGATCTTATTGTAGAGATCAAAGATCTTAAAGATTGCAATGACAAATTTTCTGAAAATCTGAAACACTTTGAAGAAAAATGTAAAAATCTGAATTCTGAAAATGAATCTTTGAAAACTGAGATTAGAATTCTAAAGTCAATTTCAGAATCGTTTTCTAAAGAAAAGACAAGTTCTAACTATGATAGCATTTCAAAACAGAATCGTGTTTCTAATATGAAAAATGCTATTTCTAATGTTGCGACTTTAGAACATCAGAAGCAATTTGAAAAATCTATTAGTCTCAACAAAAAGAAAAATCATAGTAAGTTGAATACACCTGTTACCACTAACCCTCCAGGACCCAATACAAGTTGGGTACCTAAATCTGCGTGATTTTTTCATGTGTGCCTAAGGAGTGAGCTGAAAACAAAAATGTGGTATATGGACAGCGCTTGCTCTAGGCATATGACTGGTGATAGAAAGAAATTCACCATATTAGAAAAGAAAAAGGGAGGTACAGTGAGCTTTGGAGATAAAGCTAAAGGTAAAATCGTTGGTATTGGTGTGGTAGGTTCTAATCCTTCAATAGAAGATGTATGCTTAGTAGAAGGATTACATTATAACTTGTTAAGTGTAAGTCAGATTTGTGATAAAAATAGAAGAGTGATCTTTGAACCCTCTTATTGTGAAGTTCAGAACATGCATGATAACAAAACTTTATTTGTTGGAAAAAGGTTTGGGAACATATACCTAGTTGATCTTTCTGATATGCATAACCTAGATATATGCTTAGTTTCTGTTGACAATTCTAGTTGGTTATGGCATAGAAGACTTGGACATGCAAGCATGCACCTCATTTCTAAATTGTCTAAGAAAGACTTGGTTCGTGGTTTGCCAAAACTAAAGTTTGAAAAAGATCACATTTGTGATGCTTGTCAATTGGGCAAACAAATTAGAACATCTTTCAAATCTAAGGGCATGGTTTCTACTTCTAGACCTTTAGAATTACTACACCTTGATTTATTTGGACCCGTTACTCCTTCTAGTCTTGGAGGTAAATCTTATGCATTTGTTATTATTGATGATTACTCTAGATTCACTTGGACACTCTTCCTTAGAAATAAGGATGAGTCGTATGACATGTTTGTTCATCTTTGCAAGAGAATACAGAATGAGAAAGGATACAACATCTCTGCGATTAGAAGTGACCATGGAAGAGAATTTGAAAATCAGAAATTCGATGCTTTTTGCAAAGAATCAGGAATCTTCCATAACTTCTCTGCACCTAGAACACCCCAGCAGAATGGAGTTGTAGAACGCAAGAATAGAACACTCCAGGAAATGGCCAGAACCATGCTGAGTGATTCTAATTTACCAAAGTATTTCTGGGTAGAAGCAGTTAACACTGCCTGTTATATTCTAAACAGGGCATTGGTAAGATCTAAATTGAAAAAGACTCCATATGAGCTATACAAAGGTAGAAAACCAAACATTGGTTACTTTCACATTTTTGGGTGTAAATGTTTTATTCTAGATAATAAGAAAAATCATCTTGCTAAATTTGATGCTAAATCTTATGAAGGAATTTTTCTAGGATATTCTAGTAATAGTAAAGCATATAGGGTGTTTAATAAGAAAACTCTAGTTGTAGAAGAATCTATCCATGTTGTGTTTGATGAATCTGATTCTACTTCTAGAATATTAGAAAATGATGATGATGTTGTAGATTTCAATCAAGAAAAGCAGAATGAACAATCAGAACAACTAGAACATCCAGAAAGTGAGCAGAATGTTGAAAATCAGGCTGAACCAGAAACAGAACATGAAGATCAGAACGCAACAGAAAGTCAAATGCCAGAAACAGAAAGTCAAATGCCAGAAACAGAAAATGAGAATTCTGAATTACCAAAAGAGTGGCGATTCCACAAGTATCATCCTCAATTGAATATCATTGACAACCCTTCAGAAAGAATGATGACTAGAGCTCAACTTAGAAGATATTTTGGTAATGTTGCTTTCGTTTCTCAATTAGAACCTAAAAATTTAGAAGATGCTCAAAATGATGAAAATTGGTTTATTGCCATGCAAGAAGAACTAAATCAGTTTGAAATAAACCAAGTTTGGAAACTTGTTTCTAGACCTAAAAATCATTCTGTTATTGGTACTAAATGAGTGTTTAGAAATAAGCTTGATGAACAACATATATATTCATAAAACAAAATCCCCAGGTTAGAGTAGTACTAATGCTGTTAAATTAGTAGAAATTAAATAGAGATTTACAAAAAAAAAAAAAAAAAAAAATACTACCATTTACTTCTGCGTTCAGAGACAAATAAAAGTTAGACATTTTAGTGAAAACAAAAATTAACGGTGCATCTAGAGCTTGACCCGATTCAGTCTCCACCGCCTATCCATTCCTGATTATATATTTGCAAGATGATGATCAAAATATTCCCTGTTTATATATTCTTGATAATACAAGAATGATAAACTGAGAAGTAGAAGACGAAGAAGATAAAAATAAAGAAAATGTGCTCATGATAATGAGATAAAATTAATTAGATTGCTATTAATTAGGGCTGTTTACCTCTAAATTAAACTAAAATTTATTATTTTAAAATTTAAAAGCTGAAATGAAATTATTTAATTATTTAAATATTTAAAAGCTCATCCAAAAACTATAAAAAAAAATGAGAAAAGAATTAGAATAACAAAAATAAAACCCATAAAATATAAAGGAGTTGACCAACAATAACAAACTCTTTACAAAAAGCAATACTCCATTTGATAATTCAAAAAAATGGTAGACGATGAAAAATAAATAATAAAAAAAAAAGAATTTTTCTTTGTTATTTTCATTTGCTTTTATACATATACAAATAATCAGAGGGCGAAAGTGGCAAATTTTGATTCACCATCATTTTCTTCATTTTCGTTTTGCAGCTCAAGGAGTTTAAAGTATTCAAAAATTCAGCACTTGCCTCGAACGATTGATCTGCAGGTGATATACATAAGAGTAAATCAAATAACATAAAAGAAAATAAAAAGTTATATAAAAAGAAATTCAAATTATATAAACTAAATTGAAAAGAAAGAATAAAAACAAACCTGCAAAATTTAATATGGTGGAAATTTAATGCAATTTCTAATTGAGAAATTTTATACTAATTAAAATCTTATTGTTAGTATTTCATATCTTAATTAAAAATGATAATGATTAATGCGTAATTAGTGACAACACAAAATCATACATGCGCTATGTAACAAGTGGGCATGTATGATGGGAAATAGCTAATTCTCTACGTGTGCTTGGACAGCTATGTGCCGTACTGAAGCAAAATATCTAATACTCTATTGTCAAAATAGGAATAATATTTAATTTATTTATATTAAATTTTCAACTGTTGTGCAAATAGAATAGTATTTAATTTATCCTTTGGACAATTATGATCATGTATAATTTAATCAAAAATTAATTTTTTGAACCGGTTAAATTTATTAATTTTTAATTGAAATAAGTAATTAATATTTATACATATGTTTAATCTGAAAAGTAATTAAGTCACTAATTGTTTTACTTATTTACCTCCACGCCCATCGAGAAACCAAAATTAATTTTTTTTTAATTTTTAAAATCAATTGGATAAAATATTAGACCTTGGGAACATTTTAGAGAATGAAATGAAAATTATTTTGTATCAATTTTAATGATATAAATTATTTTATTTTATTTTAGCTCATTGTATTTAGTAATAAATTTTATGGTTTGTAGATATAATTTATTGTACACAAAATTTTCATATTTAGAACGTAATTCAAAATTAATCCTATAATAATTTTTTTTTGAAAAAAGACTAATAAAATAAATATTTTATTCAAAATTTTTAATTTTTTAAACACCAAAGTATATTTGTAATTTCAGATTTTTCGTTAAAGATCATACAATGTCAAACATTAGATCCAAACTTCGACCTTTTCGGTAGTTACAAGAAGGACGCAATGCTTATGAAAGGCGGACATTTGGCCTAAAAAAGAAGAAGTAACCAATGACTGATGGTGAAAATAAGAAGTGCGACGACTCATCTGCATGTCTAACACGTGGTAGCACGTGGTTGGAACACATATCACTTAATTCAACAAATTATTTTCCTTTCAACTTTTGCTTTCCTCAAGAGTGAGTATATTCGGTGAAATTAGTTATCT
This sequence comes from Jatropha curcas, assembly GCF_041381405.1. Classification (NCBI taxonomy): domain Eukaryota; kingdom Viridiplantae; phylum Streptophyta; class Magnoliopsida; order Malpighiales; family Euphorbiaceae; genus Jatropha; species Jatropha curcas. The sequence goes on from NC_143161.1 coordinate 10,129,206, forward strand.
AGTTAACTGTTAGTATTTTTTTTGTAGCGTTTAACTTGTTAACTGTAACTTTTCACCAAACTTTAATACCCTGGTCGGAAAGAAGAGGAATAATAATAATGAAAGAATCAAAATAGTGAAGGAAAATAACTATGAATTTTCTTTTCATTATTATTTTCCACTCTTTTATTTGGATAATGAAGAAAAATAACAAAGGAAAGAAAATAAATTTATTCCTTTGTTTGGAAAAAGCAAAAGTTTAGAGGAAAAATTGTTAATATTGATATCTTGCTATTTTAACCTCACTTATCCTTTTAGAGAACTTTAATAATCATATAACTTCAATAAGTAGTTTGGGCATTTAGGTAATTGCGTAAAAATCGGAGAAATTTAACATTTCGTCCCTACTTTCTCTCCCAAATGGAGAGATTCTATATATGTGAGATATGGCGGAAAATAAATTAATTTTTTCTTCACTAGTTTTTCTTCTTTTCTAAACAAGGTAAAATTGCTTCCTATAGTTATTTTCCTCAGCTATTTTGATTCCTTCAAAAAAATACCTTCATCCAAATATAGTATAAAAGCTAAAAGTTACATGTATTAACTTTTTTATAAAACGTTACCTTAAGCTCTAAAAACTAATTCAAACACTATGTTACCGAACACTATAAAAAATAGCATTTATCATTTTGATAATCAAAAAGCTAAAAGCTATTTAAAAAGCTGTTACCGAAAACGGTCTAATTAACTTGTACATTTTCACTCATATTCACTATTTAGTTTTTTTTTTCTTAATTTTCTTTAGACAATGCAACTGTGTATAATCATGTTTTCCAAAATTCCCGATTCCGTGGATTTGAAGTTTTTTCATATCAATTGCTAGTAGATTTAAATATTATTTTATTTAAATTCCGTTAACCTCAAAAAGTTACTAGTACAATTTTCAACTTGGTGCTTTTATGATAATTTTATTTATACTTATTTAAAAAAAATTTAATTAATATTTTTATTTATATAATATGTTAGAATAAAAAAATATTATATTCACTTTAAAAGTATATATATAATACTTCATAACGTATAAATAAATAATTATATCCTTAATATCATTTTACATTTTGGGTGTGTTCGATAACAGCGTTTAGAATAACTTTTAGTATTTGAATTAGTGAGACACAATTTTTCTATATTATTGTGTTCGGTGACTTGATATATGAAATAGTTTTAGAGGATGAATGAACATTTTCTAAAACGTTATCCCATATAATGTTTAGAGTTTTAAGTTTTTGTTACAGAAATTTTTTACAGCCTTATCCTTTATTAATTCAAGATCCTTCTTTATCACATCGTGAATTTTTTTTTTATGCTTTAAAATCCTTTTTTTTTATCACAATATATCTTTTATTATTTTTTATGCTTGGTTTGTTTATAAGTAAAAGAACAAAATGTTTGTTTATATATTTACATTTGGACTCAAGAAAATATTAAAAATTAAAAAATATTGATCCCTAAAATATTAAAAATTTTCAATTTTATTTATAAAATAGTGAACTTTTCAATTTTTACTCTCTTAAATTTTGAATATCTAGATTTAATGAAATCATCTTTTATATATATATACTGTTTAATACTATGGCTATAAGTGAAAATTCTAAGTGAATATTTTAATGTTCTTTTTAGTCATTTTAAATTTAGTTGTCAATCAAACAGTTGTTCTTACAGAACACTTTTGCTTTCAACTGCTACTTAAATAGCTAAAAGCCAATAGCTAACATCTACTAAGGGTCTGTTCAGCAAATTTAGCTGTTCTAGTAGCTGTCAGCTGTTTTAATAGTTGTCAGCTGTTTTACTAGTGGTTAGCTATTATATTAGCTGTTAGTGGTTAACGATTATATAGCGATTTAGAATAAAGTGTTCGGTACAGATAACTGTTTGATTAGCTGTTTAATATAAAATGACAAAAAAAGCTATGAAAGCGAAAAACAAGGTAAAGACAAGTGATTGGTATAGTTATCGTAAAAAAATTATAAAAAGCTCAACGTTAATGAAGATAACGTTTCATAAAACATTGTCTCAAACTCTAAACGCTAGGGTAGATATTGTATTACCAAACGTTATAATTAATTAAGATAGTGTTTCAACCCTATCAAAACACTAAATACTACTTCAAATGCTGTT